>NW_027507748.1:136817804-137107804 GCF_037356315.1 Lithobates pipiens
TCCACTATCCCGACCTCATGGCCCTCCTGGCCTGGGGTCTGTGTCACATGGTCCTGCTCCTCGGGGCCGGCTGGCCCGAGGCTCTGCAACTGAGAGGGTAGGCCCAGAAAAGTCTTGGGGCCTACTGATCCAGGGGTAGTCCTGTGCTGTCTCGCCTGCGGGGAGAGGCCAAGAAAACTGGAGGATCCAGGGGAGGACCTTTCTAGTAGAGGACCAAGCGCAAGGCTGTTGTCTCTGGAGGAGCCTGGAAACTCAGTTGGAGGACGCAACCCGGATCAACACCCATACAGTATCGCCGGGTCGGCTAAAAGAAACTGGTACTGTATGGTAGTTTTTTTAAAACTCTCAAGATTTCTTAGTTCAATTAACAAGTCTGTGGCAGAGATTTTGTTGAGCATCTCATCGGCTGCTAGGTCAAGTGAGAGGGGCCTATCCGATGGTTGCTGGATCCAGTCTGTGAAGCTATTTGTCCTCTGGATCTGACCAATACCTCTAACCTGCAATTACTAGGTGCCTGAACTCCCCCTTTATCTTTTGACCCTCTATTTAAAGACTTTTGTGCTTATCCTGAATAAATGTTAAAAAAAGGACTAAGTGTCGGATTCATCATCTTTTGGGCTACTTTGCAACGGAAGCCTTGTGACAGAGAAGAGAGCAGGTGAGGTAACGATAAGCCCAATTAAAATCAGCAGCTCCTTCGGGGGTTAGTGCTACAGATAGATAGATAGATAGATAGATATATAGATAGATAGATAGATAGATAGATATATAGATAGATTCACAGACTAAAGAAACACACATTAAAATGATTTGCCAACACTCTTGAACTAAGTCAAATAGACAAAAGAGTCTCTCACATTAGGGATGGATGGATGGATGGATGGATACACACACACACACACACACACAGGGATGGATGGATGGATGAATACACACACACACACACACACACACACACAGGGATGGATGGATGGATGGATGGATACACACACAGGGATGGATGGACACACAGGGATGGACGGACACACACACAGGGATGGACAGCCATGTCTCACCCTCGGCTTATACACGAGTCAATAAGTTTTCCAGTTTTTTGGGGGTAAATTGGGGGCCTCGGCTTATATTCGGGTCGGCCTATACTCGAGTATATACGGTACACAACAAAAATTACCACACAGTGAAGGAGAAAAGGGTGAATGTCCTTGCATGGCCTACTCAGAGCCCAGACTTAAACCCCATTGAAAATCTGTAGAGTGACTTGAAGACTGCAGTCCACAAACAGTCACCATCAAATTTAACTTAAATTGAGCAGTTCTGCAAAAAGTGGGCAAATATTGCAAAATCTAGATGTGCAAAGTCAATAGAGACATATCCCAACAGACTAGGGCTGTAATTAAAGCAATAGGTAGTTCAAAAATTACTGACACAGGGGGGTGATCATTTTTCCAACTCAGTGATTCTGTTTTTGAATTGTTTTTATTTTTTTCTGACATGGTGTTATATCTTTCACTTGGAGTAAATGCAGCTGGTTAAAACGAAAACTGTGTTTGTCTTCATTTCAGGCTACAAAGCAACAAAATGTGATTATTATTATTATTATAATACACGATTTATATAGCGCCAACAGTTTGCGCATCGCTTTACAATGTAGAGGGGTGACAGCACAATTACAGTACAGTTCAATACAGAAGGAACAGGAGGGCCCTGTTCATAGAAATACCATTCTAAAGGAAGGGGGTGGTGGTACAAAAGGTAATAGATGCAGGGAATGATTTGATGGAGGTGGCTTGGGGACAGTTGTTAGGTGGGTGTGGGATAGGCTTCCCTGAATAAGTGAGTTTTCAGGGATATTCTAAAAGTGGACAGGGTAGGGGCTGAACGGATGTACTGGGGCAGGGAGTTCCAGAGGATGGGAGAGGCTCTGGAGAAGTCCTGAAGATGAGCATGAGAGGAGGTAACAAGGGAGCTAGAGAGCAGGAGGTCCTGGGAGAAGCAGAGGGGATGATTTGGATGATTTATGCAGATGAGGTTGGTGATGTAGCTGGGGGCAATGTTGGGGATGGCTTTGTATGTTATGGTTAGCATTTTGAAGGTGGTGTAGGGGAAGCCAGTGAAGGGATTGGCAAAGAGGGGCAGCAGCCACAGATCGATTAGTGAGGTGTATTAGTCTAGCAGCAGCATTCATAATAGACTGAAGGGGGGATAGCCTGCATAAGGGTAGGCCATTAAGGAGATAGTTGCAGTAGTCAAGGTGGGAAATAACCAAGGAGTGAATGAGTTGCTTTGTGGTGTCATTAGTCAGGAAGGGTCGAATTCTGGAGATGTTGTGGAGGTTAAGGTGGCAGGATGTAGCCAGTGATTGGATGTGGGGACTGAAAGAGAGGTCAGAGTCAAGGATTACACCCAGCACCCTGGCATGTATGGAAGGACCAATGGTTGTGCTGTTGATCTTAATGGTGAAGTCATGGGGGAGTGGACCGGGAAAGAGGAAATATAACAAGCTCAGTTTTCGAAAGATTGAGTTTGAGAAATTGATGTGACATCCATACCGATATGTCATTTTGTAAGTTTGATATCCGTGAGGAGATCGAGGGGGTGAGTTGAGGAGTGGAGAGATAGATCTGGGTGTCGTCGGCATAGAGGTGGTATTGGAAGCCATGGGGGGTTATCAACTGGCCCAGGGAAGAGGTAAAGAGTGTGAATAGGAGGGGCCCAAGGATTATTTTAAAGAGGGTAATTATTTTCTATACCCACTGTATATTAGTTTAGAATATCCATTTAGAGTGTTGAGACAAACCATTTACCACTGACAGGGGTGCTTACAATGATTAACTTTTATTCATTTATCTAAAACATTTATCCCAAACGAAAAAAAAAAAAAAAAAGATTTGCCGTAACTGCTGGTTTTACTGAAATTCAGCTTCAGTTAGTTAGTGTGTCTAAATCTGCTAGTACATCTGACACTCTCTTCCCCCCAGACTGACAATTCTGCTGTACAAATGTGCCCACTGTGCTCATTTATAGAGAGCGGAGTCACGCTAATACAGCAGGTATGTGAATCAAGTGTTACTAAACCCACTACAGTAAAATCAGTCTGAATATGAAGCATAGCATGCTTGTTATACTCACTGTGGAACTTAAGGGGTTAATCCTCTGCACTGTGTAAAAAAGCTGTTTTATTCTGTATGCATAGATCCTCCCCTCCTGCACTGTTTATCTGGGAAAAGCCAGCTAAGGGCCGGTTCACACAGCGGGCGATGCGAGGCGACACGACTCGCCTCGCCTCGCTCCCGCAAGTCGCCCCCGTTCTGTACAATGGAACCGTTCTGAGAGGAGCGACTCGAGTCGCTCCGACTCAGAAAAAAGGTTCCTGTACTACTTTCGGGCGACCTCGGGGCGACTTGCATTGACTTCTATACAGAAGTCATTTGCAAGTCGCCGCCGAGGCCGCTGCAGGTCGCGGCGAGGCAAGTCGGAGTCGCCTCGCCTCGCCTGCAGTGTGAACCGGCCCTAACACAGGCAGGGTAGCCAACCTGCACATGCTCAGTTGTGTCTTTTATGCTGAAGAGAACAGTTTCTTGTTCTCAGAGATAGCCAGGTCACATGATACTGACATCACACATGTGTGCGTGTATACAGGCTGCAGTGAAAATATCCCCCTACCTGAACTCTCATCACTGAAGAAACTGTGAAGTTTGTGATGTAACTGTGGTATACAGATCATACAAAAAGGTATATATAGTGGCAGTATTTTAATGAAGATTTATAAGCCGTGGGCACTGTGGGGTGGGTTATTGGCAGATTAACTAACTTTTAATATTACTGGATTTAGTAACACTTTAATGGCCAGGTCACCAGGTAAAATCAAAGGAAAAAAAGCCTAAACGTAAACCTAAAAATTAAAAATAATGGAGCCACCACATCTAATGATTGATAAGCTGCAATATATTACAAACATATGTTCCAATATTCAAAATTATGTAGTGCTCATACACTGATGAGGATAAAGTGCACTTTACTTTTAAAACGCAGGGTCCATAAAGACATGGATGAGCGAGTTTGGGGTGGAAGAACTTGCCTGACCTCATCCCAATAGAACACCTTTGGGATGAATTAGACCAGAGACTGCGAGCCAGGCCTTATTGTCCAACATCAGAGCCTGACCTCACAAATGCGCTTCTGGAAGAATGGTCAAACTTTACCATAGACCATGTGGACAGCCTTCCCAGAAGAGATGAAGCTGTTATAACTGCAAAGGGTGGGCCAACTCAATATTGAAAACTACGGACTGAGACTAGGATGCCATTAAAGTTCATGTTCGAGTAAAGGCAGGTGTCACAATAATTTTGGCAATATAGAACAGATAGATACATATGTTGCGCCCTGCTCCTAATGGGCAGACGCTATTATTTTTAAAATTTAGTTGTCTCAGGCTAATTTCTTCTAAAAGTTATGGTTTCTGTTCCAGTCCAACTGGGTTGCACTGGTTCCCACTTGACCGTAGGTGTCGTTGTCACCACCGGTAAGTGTGGAAATACAGCAGGCTGGATGTATTGAATACCATCTCTTGCTCGGAAATAGCTCAGTGGGATTGGTTTCCCTGCTGTGCATTCTGGGAGAGGGTATTTAGGGTACCGACGCCATTTTTGGTGGTTCGTTTTCCGGAGTCCACTATCCCGACCTCATGGCCCTCCTGGCCTGGGGTCTGTGTCACATGGTCCTGCTCCTCGGGGCCGGCTGGCCCGAGGCTCTGCAACTGAGAGGGTAGGCCCAGAAAAGTCTTGGGGCCTACTGATCCAGGGGTAGTCCTGTGCTGTCTCGCCTGCGGGGAGAGGCCAAGAAAACTGGAGGATCCAGGGGAGGACCTTTCTAGTAGAGGACCAAGCGCAAGGCTGTTGTCTCTGGAGGAGCCTGGAAACTCAGTTGGAGGACGCAACCCGGATCAACACCCATACAGTATCGCCGGGTCGGCTAAAAGAAACTGGTACTGTATGGTAGTTTTTTTAAAACTCTCAAGATTTCTTAGTTCAATTAACAAGTCTGTGGCAGAGATTTTGTTGAGCATCTCATCGGCTGCTAGGTCAAGTGAGAGGGGCCTATCCGATGGTTGCTGGATCCAGTCTGTGAAGCTATTTGTCCTCTGGATCTGACCAATACCTCTAACCTGCAATTACTAGGTGCCTGAACTCCCCCTTTATCTTTTGACCCTCTATTTAAAGACTTTTGTGCTTATCCTGAATAAATGTTAAAAAAAGGACTAAGTGTCGGATTCATCATCTTTTGGGCTACTTTGCAACGGAAGCCTTGTGACAGAGAAGAGAGCAGGTGAGGTAACGATAAGCCCAATTAAAATCAGCAGCTCCTTCGGGGGTTAGTGCTACAGATAGATAGATAGATAGATAGATATATAGATAGATAGATAGATAGATAGATATATAGATAGATTCACAGACTAAAGAAACACACATTAAAATGATTTGCCAACACTCTTGAACTAAGTCAAATAGACAAAAGAGTCTCTCACATTAGGGATGGATGGATGGATGGATGGATACACACACACACACACACACACACACACACACAGGGATGGATGGATGGATGAATACACACACACACACACACACACACACACAGGGATGGATGGATGGATGGATGGATACACACACAGGGATGGATGGACACACAGGGATGGACGGACACACACACAGGGATGGACAGCCATGTCTCACCCTCGGCTTATACACGAGTCAATAAGTTTTCCAGTTTTTTGGGGGTAAATTGGGGGCCTCGGCTTATATTCGGGTCGGCCTATACTCGAGTATATACGGTACACAACAAAAATTACCACACAGTGAAGGAGAAAAGGGTGAATGTCCTTGCATGGCCTACTCAGAGCCCAGACTTAAACCCCATTGAAAATCTGTAGAGTGACTTGAAGACTGCAGTCCACAAACAGTCACCATCAAATTTAACTTAAATTGAGCAGTTCTGCAAAAAGTGGGCAAATATTGCAAAATCTAGATGTGCAAAGTCAATAGAGACATATCCCAACAGACTAGGGCTGTAATTAAAGCAATAGGTAGTTCAAAAATTACTGACACAGGGGGGTGATCATTTTTCCAACTCAGTGATTCTGTTTTTGAATTGTTTTTATTTTTTTCTGACATGGTGTTATATCTTTCACTTGGAGTAAATGCAGCTGGTTAAAACGAAAACTGTGTTTGTCTTCATTTCAGGCTACAAAGCAACAAAATGTGATTATTATTATTATTATAATACACGATTTATATAGCGCCAACAGTTTGCGCATCGCTTTACAATGTAGAGGGGTGACAGCACAATTACAGTACAGTTCAATACAGAAGGAACAGGAGGGCCCTGTTCATAGAAATACCATTCTAAAGGAAGGGGGTGGTGGTACAAAAGGTAATAGATGCAGGGAATGATTTGATGGAGGTGGCTTGGGGACAGTTGTTAGGTGGGTGTGGGATAGGCTTCCCTGAATAAGTGAGTTTTCAGGGATATTCTAAAAGTGGACAGGGTAGGGGCTGAACGGATGTACTGGGGCAGGGAGTTCCAGAGGATGGGAGAGGCTCTGGAGAAGTCCTGAAGATGAGCATGAGAGGAGGTAACAAGGGAGCTAGAGAGCAGGAGGTCCTGGGAGAAGCAGAGGGGATGATTTGGATGATTTATGCAGATGAGGTTGGTGATGTAGCTGGGGGCAATGTTGGGGATGGCTTTGTATGTTATGGTTAGCATTTTGAAGGTGGTGTAGGGGAAGCCAGTGAAGGGATTGGCAAAGAGGGGCAGCAGCCACAGATCGATTAGTGAGGTGTATTAGTCTAGCAGCAGCATTCATAATAGACTGAAGGGGGGATAGCCTGCATAAGGGTAGGCCATTAAGGAGATAGTTGCAGTAGTCAAGGTGGGAAATAACCAAGGAGTGAATGAGTTGCTTTGTGGTGTCATTAGTCAGGAAGGGTCGAATTCTGGAGATGTTGTGGAGGTTAAGGTGGCAGGATGTAGCCAGTGATTGGATGTGGGGACTGAAAGAGAGGTCAGAGTCAAGGATTACACCCAGCACCCTGGCATGTATGGAAGGACCAATGGTTGTGCTGTTGATCTTAATGGTGAAGTCATGGGGGAGTGGACCGGGAAAGAGGAAATATAACAAGCTCAGTTTTCGAAAGATTGAGTTTGAGAAATTGATGTGACATCCATACCGATATGTCATTTTGTAAGTTTGATATCCGTGAGGAGATCGAGGGGGTGAGTTGAGGAGTGGAGAGATAGATCTGGGTGTCGTCGGCATAGAGGTGGTATTGGAAGCCATGGGGGGTTATCAACTGGCCCAGGGAAGAGGTAAAGAGTGTGAATAGGAGGGGCCCAAGGATTATTTTAAAGAGGGTAATTATTTTCTATACCCACTGTATATTAGTTTAGAATATCCATTTAGAGTGTTGAGACAAACCATTTACCACTGACAGGGGTGCTTACAATGATTAACTTTTATTCATTTATCTAAAACATTTATCCCAAACGAAAAAAAAAAAAAAAAGATTTGCCGTAACTGCTGGTTTTACTGAAATTCAGCTTCAGTTAGTTAGTGTGTCTAAATCTGCTAGTACATCTGACACTCTCTTCCCCCCAGACTGACAATTCTGCTGTACAAATGTGCCCACTGTGCTCATTTATAGAGAGCGGAGTCACGCTAATACAGCAGGTATGTGAATCAAGTGTTACTAAACCCACTACAGTAAAATCAGTCTGAATATGAAGCATAGCATGCTTGTTATACTCACTGTGGAACTTAAGGGGTTAATCCTCTGCACTGTGTAAAAAAGCTGTTTTATTCTGTATGCATAGATCCTCCCCTCCTGCACTGTTTATCTGGGAAAAGCCAGCTAAGGGCCGGTTCACACAGCGGGCGATGCGAGGCGACACGACTCGCCTCGCCTCGCTCCCGCAAGTCGCCCCCGTTCTGTACAATGGAACCGTTCTGAGAGGAGCGACTCGAGTCGCTCCGACTCAGAAAAAAGGTTCCTGTACTACTTTCGGGCGACCTCGGGGCGACTTGCATTGACTTCTATACAGAAGTCATTTGCAAGTCGCCGCCGAGGCCGCTGCAGGTCGCGGCGAGGCAAGTCGGAGTCGCCTCGCCTCGCCTGCAGTGTGAACCGGCCCTAACACAGGCAGGGTAGCCAACCTGCACATGCTCAGTTGTGTCTTTTATGCTGAAGAGAACAGTTTCTTGTTCTCAGAGATAGCCAGGTCACATGATACTGACATCACACATGTGTGCGTGTATACAGGCTGCAGTGAAAATATCCCCCTACCTGAACTCTCATCACTGAAGAAACTGTGAAGTTTGTGATGTAACTGTGGTATACAGATCATACAAAAAGGTATATATAGTGGCAGTATTTTAATGAAGATTTATAAGCCGTGGGCACTGTGGGGTGGGTTATTGGCAGATTAACTAACTTTTAATATTACTGGATTTAGTAACACTTTAATGGCCAGGTCACCAGGTAAAATCAAAGGAAAAAAAGCCTAAACGTAAACCTAAAAATTAAAAATAATGGAGCCACCACATCTAATGATTGATAAGCTGCAATATATTACAAACATATGTTCCAATATTCAAAATTATGTAGTGCTCATACACTGATGAGGATAAAGTGCACTTTACTTTTAAAACGCAGGGTCCATAAAGACATGGATGAGCGAGTTTGGGGTGGAAGAACTTGCCTGACCTCATCCCAATAGAACACCTTTGGGATGAATTAGACCAGAGACTGCGAGCCAGGCCTTATTGTCCAACATCAGAGCCTGACCTCACAAATGCGCTTCTGGAAGAATGGTCAAACTTTACCATAGACCATGTGGACAGCCTTCCCAGAAGAGATGAAGCTGTTATAACTGCAAAGGGTGGGCCAACTCAATATTGAAAACTACGGACTGAGACTAGGATGCCATTAAAGTTCATGTTCGAGTAAAGGCAGGTGTCACAATAATTTTGGCAATATAGAACAGATAGATACATATGTTGCGCCCTGCTCCTAATGGGCAGACGCTATTATTTTTAAAATTTAGTTGTCTCAGGCTAATTTCTTCTAAAAGTTATGGTTTCTGTTCCAGTCCAACTGGGTTGCACTGGTTCCCACTTGACCGTAGGTGTCGTTGTCACCACCGGTAAGTGTGGAAATACAGCAGGCTGGATGTATTGAATACCATCTCTTGCTCGGAAATAGCTCAGTGGGATTGGTTTCCCTGCTGTGCATTCTGGGAGAGGGTATTTAAGGTACCGACGCCATTTTTGGTGGTTCGTTTTCCGGAGTCCACTATCCCGACCTCATGGCCCTCCTGGCCTGGGGTCTGTGTCACATGGTCCTGCTCCTCGGGGCCGGCTGGCCCGAGGCTCTGCAACTGAGAGGGTAGGCCCAGAAAAGTCTTGGGGCCTACTGATCCAGGGGTAGTCCTGTGCTGTCTCGCCTGCGGGGAGAGGCCAAGAAAACTGGAGGATCCAGGGGAGGACCTTTCTAGTAGAGGACCAAGCGCAAGGCTGTTGTCTCTGGAGGAGCCTGGAAACTCAGTTGGAGGACGCAACCCGGATCAACACCCATACAGTATCGCCGGGTCGGCTAAAAGAAACTGGTACTGTATGGTAGTTTTTTTAAAACTCTCAAGATTTCTTAGTTCAATTAACAAGTCTGTGGCAGAGATTTTGTTGAGCATCTCATCGGCTGCTAGGTCAAGTGAGAGGGGCCTATCCGATGGTTGCTGGATCCAGTCTGTGAAGCTATTTGTCCTCTGGATCTGACCAATACCTCTAACCTGCAATTACTAGGTGCCTGAACTCCCCCTTTATCTTTTGACCCTCTATTTAAAGACTTTTGTGCTTATCCTGAATAAATGTTAAAAAAAGGACTAAGTGTCGGATTCATCATCTTTTGGGCTACTTTGCAACGGAAGCCTTGTGACAGAGAAGAGAGCAGGTGAGGTAACGATAAGCCCAATTAAAATCAGCAGCTCCTTCGGGGGTTAGTGCTACAGATAGATAGATAGATAGATAGATATATAGATAGATAGATAGATAGATAGATAGATATATAGATAGATTCACAGACTAAAGAAACACACATTAAAATGATTTGCCAACACTCTTGAACTAAGTCAAATAGACAAAAGAGTCTCTCACATTAGGAAATCCAGAGAATAGCCATTCACAGCTGGATCCTCATCCTTATCGGATAGTCTTTCTCTCACCAGGCCTAGCAGCCAACAGGGTGCTTAAATCAAAGTCTCTGCCACAGACTTGTTGTAGAACACTTGAACAAACTGAAAGATGTAGACAACTCAGAGAACCCTTATACGGTACCAGTATCTTGCAGCCGGTCCAGCGATACCATACGAGATTACATTAGCTTGGGGTCTTTCAACTTAACCCACAGGCTCCTGCTGAGAAGCCAACCTTTGCGTGGCCTTCTCCCGAAGAGTCCTCCACTGGATTCTTCTACAGTTGCTAGGCCTCTCCACAAACCGAGACGGCACCGAACCACCTTCGAATCCTTCTTTCAGTTGCTTTGCCTCGGGCCTGCCAGCCCAGAGATTTGGAGTCGGGTGGATCCACACCCCAGGCCATGAGAGCCCTGGGGGCTAGTTAGGAGGACCAGGAACAAACAACCAGAAAGCACTTTTGGACCAGAACCCCAAAACACGTGACGTCAGCCCCTTAAGTACCCTCTCCCAGAATGCACAGCAAGAGTGACATTCCCACGGGGCTGGTTCAGAGAGAGAACTGGCACTTAATGCACCCAACTGGACTGCATTCTATCACCTGCCAGGGATGACAGTGCCACCTATGGTCAAGCAGAACACAATGCAATCCAGCCAGACTGGTACTGAGGCTAAAATTTCGAATAATTAAACCCAAAACCAAACTGCGGTTCCAGGAATATAAAATGCTAAAAACACATAGTGCGTGCTCTTCAGGAGCCGGCGCTACAATGATAAAGTCATTCTTTTTCTTTCTGCGATAATTCCCGTATAAATCTGTATTTAAATGATTTGATTAGAATTCCCTTTCCAATATTTTGCAGAGCAGTTCACTACCACTAAACCCTGTGTGGAAGGAACAAACATTATCTGTTGTTTTACAATAAATATCCAACTTGTGTATGTACACAGATCTCTCTCTGGGGATCTAAGCGGGTAAACACTATCTGAACACCAGCACATCCCTGTCAGCGGTAAGAAATCACTCCTTCGTTCTAATGACAAGTCAAATACAGCCTGGCTAATCATTATTCATAAAACAAACATCTCAGCATCCATAGGGGCAATGTAATTAGCCATAAATGCTTTACAGAAACGAGAAGAAACTGCACAAGCTCCATGAACGCTTAGAGCCTTAGATTATGGCATGAAGATCTGAACATGTAATTAATCATATACTGTACATGCCAGCAAGGGTTTCTGTAGGCTCTGATGGACGGAACAAGCCCAGCAAAATGATCCATTTTCCATTACACTGAGCTGAAAGTAGGGGGTTACCATAACTACCCAGACCTGTGTACACCGACAGGTCAATGTCATCAGAATAACAAACCATTTAACAATGTGAATATGAGGTCCACATTAACACCCGTCAGCAGTAAACTGTTCATTGAGACAGACATTTCCACAGCACTCATCAGATACCTTATTATGCTATATTAAAGGAGAACTCCAGGGATTAGATTCAGAAAGGACTAGTACTATAAATGTTCTGTATATATTAAAGTTCCACTCTGATTACAGCACTGTGAGCAGTGTCCCTTAGCTGAATACTTCTGGTCCTTAACCACTTACAGACCGGACCATTTTGCTGGTCAAAGACCAGACCACTTTTTGCGATTCGGCACTGCGTCGCTTTAACTGACAATTGCGCGGTCGTGCGACGTGGCTCCCAAACAAAATTGACGTCCTTTTTTTCCCACAAATAGAGCTTTCTTTTGGTGGTATTTGATCACCCCTGCGGTTTTTATTTTTTGCACTATAAACAAAAATAGAGCGACAATTTTGAAAAAAACGCATTATTTTTTACTTTTTGTTATAATAAATATCCCCCAAAAATATATAAAAAAACATTTTTTTCCCTCAGTTTAGGCCGATACGTATTCTTCTACATATTTTTGGTAAAAAAAATCGCAATAAGCGATTATTGATTGGTTTGCGCAAAAGTTATAGCGTTTACAAAATAGGGATAGTTTTATAGCATTTTTATTAATAATTTTTTATTATTTATTTTTTTACTAGTAATGGCGGCGATCAGCGATTTTTATTGTGACTGCGACATTGTGGGGGACCCATCGGACATTTTTAAAACATTTTTGGGACCATTGTCATTTATACAGTAATCACTGCTATATAAATGCCGTGATTCCTGTGTAAATGACACTGGCAGTGAAGGGGTTAACCGGTGGGTGGCAGTGTAGGGGTTAAGTGTTCCTAGGGGTGTGTTACTAACTGTGGGGGGGTTGGGCTTTCATTTAGTGAACACTGATTTCTGCTCCAATCACATGGAGCAGAGATCAGCGTCACTAGTTGCTAGGCAGAATGGAGAAATGCTGTTTACATGGCATTTCCTCCATTCAGCCGTCCCGTGAGACGATCGCGGGTATGCCCGCGGCGATCGAGTCCACGGGTCCCGCGACCGGACTCACAGGGGTCCCGACCAGCGCGGGAGCGCGCCACTGGCGGCGCGCTCCCGATGGCAGGGCGGCATTGAAGATTGGACGTACCTGTACGCCAATATGCCTGCCCATGCCATTCTGTCGACGTACATCGTCGTGCGCTGGTCGGGAACCGGTTAAAGAGGAAGTAAACCCTGATGAGTTTTTTTTTAACATAAAGTTTTTATTACATTTTTCACAGTACATGTCAGAACAGTGATACAATCTCAACAATGATAATTATGGCAATTTATAGTGGTACATTAAGAGAAATAAAAAGTCAAATCGGGGCAAAGCAGCATAGCAACATATCAGATTACAGCATACATTTAGGCAGTGTGTCCAATAAGCTGGAATTGCACTCAGAGAGTAAGATCCGTGGGCCGCTCATCAGCACAGGTGGGATACCAACATTTATAGCAAACACAAATCATCCCAACACAACTTAAAAGGGCAGACAGAATCCCGGCCCTCCCCACCACTACCACCCTCCCAGCTAGAGATTCCCATACCGTCTGGAGCCCAGTGATTAAGGGAGTGGTCTCTCTTTGATCCAGGGGCCCCATATCTTGTCAAATTTGTTAGGACAGTTCCTTCCCAGGTACGTCAACTTATAGAGCGGTAAGGCCGCATCGATCAGGGCTCTCCATTGGGAAACCGTTGGGGGGCTAGGGTCCTGCCATTTGATTAGGATAGCTTTCCTAGCATAAAAGGCTGAATAGAATACAAATAGTTTTTTAGCCTGCGGGGCTGGGAGCGTGCCCACAATCCCTAATAAAAGGGGTAGTGGATCACAGGGGACATCGAATCGGCCTATAGAGCCGATCTCCGACGCCACCCCCCTCCAGAAGGTCTGTAGATGCACACAGGACCAGACAATATGGAAGAACGTGCCAGAGGCCAAGCCACATTTAGGACACATACCAGTTCTATTAGGATAAATTCTGGCTAAACGGTCTGGGGAGTAGTAAGCTCGGTGGAGAAATCTAAGTTGGGTGTATCTGTCTCTAGAGGAGATCATAAGGGGTAGATATTGCTGAACACCCTCCTCCCAATCATCCTCCACCAATTCCGGTATATCCCGCTGCCATCTGGAGAACAGACGGGAGACAACAGATGTATCAATACTATTTAGAACCGCATATAGGGTCGACAGCGTTTTCTTTTCATTTGGTAGGGTCAGAATGGTCTCCACAGGGGACGCCTCCAGAGCAATAGCACGTGGAAACTGTGCGCGGTAGGCATGCCGGAGCTGAATGTATCTAAAAAACATGGAGTTATGTAGCCCGTGCCTACGTTTCAGTTCATCATATGGAAGCAACCCCTGCAGGGAGGAAACATCCGTCAAGGTTTTGATACCACTCCGTGCCCACAACATCGGGTCCGAAATGTTTCGAAAGTGGGGCAGCCGCGGGTTCCCCCACAGCGGAGTATCGGGGGACCAACTATGCAGTTTCCCTATTCTAGCCCTAACTATATCCCAAACCCTCAGTGTGGTCCGCATCGAGGAGGTAACCCCAGGATTGGACTTAGGACCTCTGTGGACCAGACCCCGGAGTAAGAGCCCAAGAGTGCCACCTCAAGGGTAGCCGTAGGGTTTTCCGGCTCATCTGACAGCCACCACCGCATCGTTACCAAGACCGCGGCCAGTAGTATTTCACAAAGCACAGTAAAGCCAAACCCCCCAAAGAGAGCGGAAGCTGAAGCGTGCTCTGCGCTATCCTCGGGGTGCCGCCATTCCAGATAAAGGAAATAATCTGACTATTTAACCTCCGAAAAAAGGCCTGGGGAATATGCACTGGAGTTTGCCGAAACAAATAGGTGAACTTAGGCAGGACCGTCATCTTAATCAAGTTAGCTCTGCCCACTGGCGAAAGAGGCAAATTCTGCCAACCCCAGCACTGTCGTGTCAGTGAAGACAGAACCGGGTCAAGGTTAAGGGGTATGAATCGGGACAGGTCTCTGTGGATTATTACCCCCAAATATTTAAACTGGGTGACCAGTTGCAGTGGGGCGCTAATCGGGAGCCCAGTCTCCGAGGGGGTGAAGAGCAAACAGTCTTGTCCCAGTTTACTCGAACCCCTGAGTACCTGCCAAAGGTATCGATAAGGGAGAGGGCTTCCTCCAGTGACGTGGACACCTCCCGGAGGTACAAAGGGGTGTCATCAGCATAAAGGGAAATTTTCTCCTCCACAGGGCCCAAGGGGATGCCACGGATCATCGTGGAAGATCTAATCATGATGGCCATTGGTTCTATAGCTAACGCAAAAAGCGCCGGAGAGAGCGGGCATCCCTGTCGAGTACCCCTGCGGAGGAGAAAAGGGGGAGAGATGACCGATCCAGTGCGCACTCGTGCCCTAGGGGCACTGTAGATAGCCTTCACCCAGGAAACAAATCTGGGGCCAAAGCCAAAGCGGAGCAGAACCCCCCAAAGATACTCCCACTCGACAGAGTCAAATGCTTTTTCAGCATCCAGGGAGGCTACTGTATCCGCCGGGGCCAGATGGGCATCAGATCCCAGAACCGTGTATAACCTCCGAAGGTTGATATCCGTACCCTTGCCTGGCATGAAACCCGACTGGTCCTCATGGACCAGGGTAAGGATAACCTCATTTAATCTCCGCGCCAAGATTTTAGTAAGCACCTTGGCGTCAGCATTAAGTAAGGATATAGGGCGATAGGAGGAACACAGCTCCGGGTCCTTACCCGGTTTGGGTATAACCACTATAATCGCCTCCGCCATGGACGCCGGTAGGGCCTCCCCCTGAAGAGACTGAACTATCATAGAGTGCAGCCTGGGGACCAACTCGTCCCCATACTGCCTATAGAATTCCGGAGGAATCCCATCGAGGCCCGGAGTTTTCCCCGTTCCCCCAGCGCCCGACGAACCTCCTCCTCCGCGATGGGGGCCTCCAAGGAGTCCCGGTCCTCAGGAGAGAGAGTAGAGAACTGTATACAGTTCAGGAACCGGTCAAGGTCCGCTTCGGAGTAGTCTACTCGAGAGCTATAAAGATCACTATAGTAGGAGGCGAACCGGGCATTTATGAGTGAGGGGTCCACCAGTACCGTGCCATCCGACCCCCGAATACGGGCAATAGAAGTGGTAGGCTGTTGTTCTCTAGCCAACCAGGCTAGCAAATGGCCGGTTTCCCCCCCCCTGCTCAAAAATGCGGTGCGTCTGAGCCAGTTGTTGCTTGTTCGCCCCCGCCACCCTAATAAGCATCACCTCCCTGTAGGCCGTTTGCATGTCTAAATAGGTAACGAGGTTCTGGGTGGAGGCGAAACTAGCCTCCAGCTCCCTGGCAGACGCCTCAGCCTCTGCCAAGGTAATCGCCGAATCGTGCCGGGCCCTAGCTATGGAGGATTGGTATGCCCCCCTAATATATGCCTTAAACGCATCCCACTCAGTAAGTGCTGAGGTCGAACCTGCATTTGTCAGCCAATAGGTCTGGATATGTCTAGAAATCTCTTTCTCCACCAGTGGATCAGAGATCCAGTACCTGGATAAGCGCCATATTCTCTCCGTGGGTGGAGTCAGCATTTGAAAGGTGCATAGCATGGGGGCATGGTCCGAGATTCCTCTCGGAAGCATGTCCACCACCCGCACCCGTGAGAGCATTCCACCACTAACCAACACCAGGTCAATCCGTGACATAGCTCTATAAGATGTAGAGTGACATGTGTAGGCCCTCTCTCCTGGGTGTCGCCACCGCCAAACATCAGTAAAGCCATACAGGTTTGCCCATTTTGATAGCGGGGAGTCTACTCCACCCCCTAGGGACATCCTATCCAGTGCAGGGTTTGGAACCATGTTAAAGTCACCCGCAATAATAATGTTATCAGTGGGGTAGCTAGAGATAAGGGGAACCAGAAGCTTCAACAGGGCAGTGGTAGCCGGTGGCGGGATATAAAGACCCACAATTACCATTTCCACCATGTCTATCACAGCATGCAGGATCACATATCTGCCCCCAGGGTCCAGCTGCACATTTAATATTTCACACGTCAGGGATTTATGTATCAATATGCTAACCTCTTGGGCGTAACAGGAATAAGTGGAGTGATAACCCCTGCCCACCCACTGCCTCCGCAGGCTTAAGATCCTACCCCCCACAAGGTGTGTCTCCTGCAGGATGCACACATGTGGGCTATGTTGCTTAAGATATGCCCATACCGAGGAGCGTTTCAACTTATCATTCAAGCCCCGGACGTTCCAGGACAGCAGCCTCATCTGAGTCATAGCGAGACTTGCCGCAAATGAACGCCAGGGCAACACTGCATTTCTGGGCCCGAGTGGAGACAAGTATCACTCCGCCCCCTCCCTGGCACCAGCCTAGAGGCCCCCGACTGCCAACAGCAACCACTGCCAACGGTGGGGGTCCCACCCGAGAAAGGTACCACTATAAAACCATTCCAACAAGTACAGTAATGTAAAGTGAAACAACCCAACCCCCCCCCCCTTCCCCCCACCCTGCACTGCCGTTGGGGAACTCGGAGTGCCCATTCCCATAACCAAAACTCAGCTCAACCGGAGCAAATCAGGTATAACTCCTGCGGGGGCGCAGGGAGAACTAAGAGGGGTAGCCCGAGGTGGAGTTGTGAGCCAAAAATTGCATGGTCGCTGACGTCGGCGCGGCACCAGCCCCAGCCCGGGAGACCAAGAATAAAAGACCAGCATAGACAGACTCATAAATCGGGATCACTTGACCAAAGTCAAGGGCACACACTTAAAAACATTACAGTAAATTAAGGCATAAAACAATAACTGCAGCATATCGCTCCATTTGCATGAAGACTCTGTTAACGTTGAGTATCCCCCCCCCCACCACCCTTCAACAGTGTCCAGGACCCCCACCGGGCAGTGAGTCCAGTCAGCTCCCAGGCCCAGCACCAACAGAAGCCAGAATCCGGGGAGGGAGAGGGGGGGATGAGCCATGACGTTTCAGGCAGGGGGACAACCGACCCAAGTAGTAGAGCTCGAGGCCCACACACTGGGGCCTAAGGCACACAGTCCTCCTCAGTAGAGTGGTACATCAGAGAAATCAGTAAATAAGGGGGGAGGGGAAAAAGAGCAGGAGACATCATGGAACAACAGTAGAAGCGTAGGTTGTAAAGGACACCATAGTTACCGGGGCCTGGGTAGAGTGTCCAGCCATTGTGAAGCCTCTTCCGGCAAAGTAAAGTAGCGGGTGGACTCCCCATCAATCACCCGAAGGCGTGCAGGGAACAGCATACCATATTTGATGTTTCTCGCACGTAACTGGGCCTTGACATGGTCGAAAGTCTTCCTCTGCCGCTGGGTCTCAATGGAGTAGTCCGGGAAAAGCATGAGACGGGCATTTTCAAACCGTAGCTCAGGGACTTTCCGTGCCTCGCAGAGGACCAAATCCCGATCCCTGAAGTTTAGTAGACGCATGATAAAGGTGCGAGGTGGGGCAACGGATGGTCCCCGCACGGATGGCATCCTGTGGGCCCTCTCCACCGCGTAGTGAGGAGAGAACACCGCTGCTGGTAGAAGAGTGCGGAGAAGATGCTCAGCGAAGGTTGCAGGGTCTTGTCCCTCCTCTCCCTCCGATAGGCCCACCACGCGGAGGTTGTTCCTTCTGCTACTATTTTCACTGTCCTCCGCTCGGGACTCCAGGGCCCGCACCTGCACCTGGAGAGTATGGAGGGAGGCCCGGTGATCCCTGAGGGCATCTTCAGTGTCACCCACCCGCCGTTCAACCTCCCCCATCCGCTCCCGAAACTTGTCCATATCGCGGCGCACCAACCCCACATCCGTCTGTAGGAGGTCGATTTTTGCTGTCAGGGTCGTTTTGCAGCCTGAGATAGCCTGCATCAGCGCCTGAAATCTGTCTTCCTCCACGGTGGCCGGATCCTGTGGCGGAGTTTGGGTCGCCATGTTGGCGCTAACAGAAGGGGGCTCCTTTCATGCCTTTCATGCCCAAAAAACCAGGTCAGTGCTGCCGGGACACAGATGATGGCACAGGAAGGCAGGCCGGCATTACTGAAACACAGATGGCAGTACAGGGAGGTAGTTCAGTATTGCTGTTGCACAGGTGGTAGCACAGGGGGGCAGTGCAACCTTGATGTGGCACAGACGGCAGCTCAGGAAGGCAGTTCAGTATCGGTGTGGCACAGACATTAGCAGACAAATGCAGTTCGGTGTTGCTATGGCACAGATGTAGGCACAGTTAGGCAGTAGAGTAGCGCTGTGGCCCATACAATAGAGCAGGGAGGTAGTTCAATACTGCTGCGGCACAGACAATGTCACAGGGATGCAGTGCAGCATTGCTATAACACAGATGTTAGTACAGGGATGCAGTCCAGTATTGCTGTAGCATAGAAAATAGCACAGGTAGGCAGTTCAGTATTGCTGTGGCACAGAAGTTGGCACAGGGAGGCAGCACATTGAGGCCGTGGCACAGACAGTAGCCCAGGGGGGTAGTGCAGTACCACTGCGGCACAGATGGTGTCACCGGGATGCAGTTCAGTATTGCTATGGCACAAATGTTAGTACAGGGATGCAGTTCAGTATTGCTGTGGCACAAATGTTAGTACAGGGATGCAGTTCAGTATTGCTGTGGCACAAATGTTAGTGCAGGGGTGCAGTTCAGTATTGCTATGGCACAAATGTTAGTGCAGGGATGCAGTTCAGTATTGCTGCAGCATAGACAATAGCCCAAGGAGGTAGTTCAGCATTGCTGTGCACAAACAAGTTCACAAGAGAGACAGCCCCCCACTGCCAGGGCAGAGGTGGTATAACAGAGAGGGGGGGGCAGCGCTACTGGGGCACAGGGGGGGGTGGCACAGGGGAGGCAGCCCGGCTTGGCACGGCTGGGGCAGAGATGATGGCCAGGTGGGAGAAAGCCTGCCCAGGACAATCACAGTACCTGATAGGGGTCTGGAGGATCGTGGTGGAGTAGGCCGCAAGATGGCGGCGGGCCTTGGGCGCCCGGAATCGGCCGCTGACGGGTCTTCTGATGGCCTATGGGGGCCCCACACAGCTCAGCACGCTCCCAGGGTCAGCCGGCACCGAGATGGCCGGATTCGCCGCCTCCCGGTCCGCCGATCGAGTTACGTGAGCCTGCGGATTGTGGAGGCTCTGTAGGCTTCAAAATGGCGGCGGGTCCCCGCGGCGTGGAACCGCTCCCGTCTGGCCGATTTGCCCAATTTCTGCTGGGTTAGATGGGAGAGATGTCTGGTAGCTGGTATGGCAACTTTCCAAACTCTCAAGGCTGTCGGCGATGCAGGATGGTGACGGATTAAAGCAGGATCATAAACCCTGATGAGTTTACTTCCTCTTTCATTCCCTGCAAAGGTAAAGCATAATGGACTACTATGCATCGCATAGTAGTCCATTATGTGTCACTTACCTGACACAGGAGCCAGCGAAGTCATCGCTGTCCCCTGTAGTCCGGCGCATCCATCTTCTCGGTGGGTCTCGCTGCTCCGCCACTGTCATTCGGTGAAGCCGCGAAGACGTCACTCCCGCGCATGCGCATGGGAGCCGCCACTCGCGGCTTATCGCCGTTTACCGCGGCGTGCTCAGTGCGCCTGTGCGCCACTGTCTACGGCGCATGCACCGTAGACAGCGGTGCTGTCTTTCGGCAAATGTCTCCTAAACCGTGTAGGTTTAGGAGATATTTCTTGGACCTACAGGTAAGCCTTAATCTAGGCTTACCTGTATGTCAAAGTTGGTTGTAGGGATTTACAACCACTTTAATGCCGAAATTGAACTAGTAGGCCACATAAACATTTATTACGTTGACTAGTTCAGTTGGAAAAATGTGCATTGTTCAAAAGTACCGTTTTTATCGGGGTAAAAAAAAACGTACATTTTAAATAAGGACCATGCAAAATACTGGTCAATGCCTATCTGCAGCCTCACTATTGCCATCAAGGCAGCCTGATCAATGCCTATCTGCAGCCTCACAAGTGCCATCAATGCAGCAGCCTCACCATTGCCATCAATGCAGCAGCCTCACCACTGCCATCAGTGCAGCTTGATCAATGCCCATCTGCAGCCTACAGGGAACAGGGAGGGGGCGGGATGAGCGTTGACAGATTACACACACACAGTGAGAATCTCCTATGATAGACACAACAGTGGTCCAATGGCAGCCCAGGAGACAGGACTTCCTATTACAGAGGCCGCCAAATAAACAGGAGATTCTCACTATATGTAATCTGATGGCGCTTGTCCTGCCCCTTTCCCCACCCCTGTCCCCTCCGAGGCAGCTAAAAACTGAAGTATCTGCGTATAACACGCACGCGCTATTTTCACCCACTTTTCAGGGTGAAAAGGCGTGTGTTATACAGCAATAAATACAGTAATTGACTAACCAAATCATTGTGCAGGGTTTTTAGAGCACTGTATTTCTGAAAGGGAAGCATGGAGGTAAGTGTAATTACCACATTACATATACATAATGCCATCCTTGTTAAGAAAACCTCCAGAGATTATTTTTTAGAGTAACTGTAGCCATAAAAAGCTGAATACCCATCCAGTATACATAAGCAAGAATCATGCCAAAGAATTTGTAAAGTACTGTAAAGTATTTTTGGGGCCACCAGGACGCAAACCCAGTATCAGGGATACCAAATGCAGGCATCCAACAACAGGGATGACCAGATCTGTGTAATTAAATTCAGGAAACTGAAACCAGACTATATATGATTAATATAAGTAGTAACAGTGCCACAGATGTGTGCTCAAATGAACAGCTGCTACTCCAATAAAGGTGAAAAAAAACAATTAGTGAACTGTGTAAAGTGATAAGAATAGTGCTAATCCACAAAAAAAAACTTTACAATCTGAAATGTTGAATACTACAAATTATAACATGTGTATATATGTGTTTAAACCAATTGTTCAACATTTGCATGTGCACATGTATATGTGTTAAACCAATTCAATATGCAATATCTATAAAGTGCTAGTGCTTAATATAAACTCTATGCAACATACTATAAATTTGCTTAGATAAAATGCAGAAAAGATCAAAAAATGTGCAACGATAAATATCAATATTAAAACAAAAAATACAAGATACGCCAAATGAGTGAACAGTCTTTCCTTATGTGATTATCACAAAAAAACGCGAAAAGCAAACGTGACCAATATGTGAATCTTTCACCATCTCAATTGGACTCACCAGATGAATAATTGGATATATCAACTGGAGGAACACACTCTCCACAAGTGATCATCAATCAAAGTTTTTCTCTCTGTGATTACAGCATATTATGAAAAAGACAAAGAAAAAGGAAGTAGGCTTCCATAATGTAAAAAATATCTCAAAGGCTTGTTAAAATACTATTTGCATTCCACTCACATTTGAAGAGTGCCTGCCTGACACTAAGGCCGCGTACACACGGGCGGACTGTTCGCCCAACCTTGTCCGCTGAACAGTGTTTGGGCGGACAGTCCGCTCGTGTGTGGGCTTTCAGCAGACAGTTTCAGCGGACAGTTGGACGGACAAAGTCTTTCGGAAATTCCGAAAAACTGTCCGCTGAAACTGTGTTTGAGCGAACAGTCCGCCCGTGTGTGGGCCTGTCCGCTGTACTTTCGAAATGAGCGGACTGTTCCCGCTCGGAAAGTCCGCCCATTTCGAGCGCGTGTACAGGTAGGCGGGGCCCGCGAAGGAGACGTCGCTGGCTCCGCCGCCTGGAATGGGCTTAAAGGGGAACCCCAACGCCGAAAAAAATCGGCGTGGGGGTTCCCCCAAAGTCCACACCAGACCCTTGTCCGAGCACGCTACCCGGCCGGCCAGGAAAGGGGGGCGAGCGAGCGCGCCCCCCCTCCTGAGCCGTACCAGGCCGCGTGCCCTCAACATGGAGGGGTGCCTTGGGGAAGGGGGGGCCGCGCGGCCCCCCCACCCCAAAGCACCTTGTCCCCATGTTGATGAGGACAAGGGCCTCTTCCCGACAACCCTGGCCGTTGGTTGTCGGGGTCTGCGGGCGGGGGGCTTATCGGAATCCGGGAGCCCCCTTTAAGAAGGGGGCCCCCGGATACCGGCCCCCCACCCTATGTGAATGAGTATGGGGTACAATGTACCCCTACCCATTCACCTGTGAAATAAAGTACAAAAAAAAACACAACACAGGGGAAAAAATATTTTATTGCACAGCTCCGGGGGTCTTCCGTCTTCGGGGGTCTTCTCGCCGGACTCCTCCGCTATGTGTGTGTAGCTCTTTTACTAGCGGAGGAGTCCGGCTTTCTTCCTCCCCGCCGCCGGCCTCTTCTCCCGACTTCGGGGGTCTTGTCCCCCTCTTCGGTTCTTCTGCCGGGCCACCGCGCCTTCTTGTAGCTCTTTTGCAGGCGGTGGCCCGGTCTTCTGTCGCCGCTGCCTTCCGTTCTTCTGTCGCCGCCTTCAGTTCTTCTGCCGGGCCACCGCGCCTTCTTGTAGCTCTTTTACAGGCGGTGGCCCGGTCTTCTGTCGCCGCTGTCGCTGTCGCCGCCTTCCGTTCTTGTTCTTCTTCTTCTTCTTCTCCAGGCGATGTTGACACGTCGCTCCCTCCGGCCGGAATGCCAGAGCCGCGCTGTGCGGTCACTTATATAGTGACAATGGGGCGGGGTCACATGGTATATGTCACATGGGTTGGACCGCAAGTGTGAACTGGGAATCGCGATGTCCTCAGTGTCCTGGCCCTGCTCTATGTCCGTTTTGTCGTGTGATGTCTTCAAGGAGCAGCAGCTGAGTAGTTACAGCCCTGGCCATTGGCAGAAGAAGGTGCCTTAAGGCATGCTGGGTGACTGTATATATGCCTAGAGCACATGTGCTTGAGGTCTTCGGCTGGAGAGTAGGGTCCTGGAGGGAGGGGGCTGCTGCCCCTTTTCTGTACAGGCTGCCATGCGGCCTCAAGTGGTCAACCTGAGAGCCGGAACTGCAGAAGCTGCAACCCAGATATCCTGCAGAGCTGACTCAGAGGAAGACGCGTCTAGAAGGATCTGTTCCTGCCTATTGTGAGTACAGAGGGGCCTGTTCTATGATGGCCATCCCTTCGGGCTAGCGAAGTCAGTGGATGGGGATACTGGTGAGTGTCCTGAAGAAGAGTGGTACATTGAGTCTGAGTCAAAATACTTATTCTCTCACACAGCTATAGTGTGGTCCAGCAAAGAATCTGGTATCCAGTTATATTTAATGGGATCAAGTGAGAGTTATCCTAATCTCGGCATAGTTCAAGTTAGATTATCCCAATAATCCCTTCTCCTATCCAAATTCTACCAATAAATACCAAAAAAAATAAATACCCTAGACTGATCATTGGATGACGAGCAGAGTGTGCGGGTGATAGTATGAAAATACCCAAGTGTCTGGCTGCAGGATAGTTAGAGGGAGGCCCAGGGAAGTATATATTCAGCAACCCCTATGGGGACAGTGCTACACCAGTAAAAACTTGGCTGTGTCAGTAAATTTTGGGTGTCGTGTCAGAAAATTTCAATCAGGTAGGCTGGCAACACTGGTTAGAGCACCTCTCCAAAAATGCATGTGCCTCTGTACTTGCTGTGCCCTGATGAACACAAGTTAGTTTGTTTAGTGGTAGTGGTATGTGCGGTCTGGGTACAGTTGCTCTTGACCTGTTGGCTGTAGTGACTGATTTGTGGAACAGACACAGAGATGTAGGAACAAAGTCCCAAAAAAGAGATCCTCGGAGACTCACGGAAGCATTCAATAGCTTCAAACACTAGCACAAAACTGAGGCTTACCTGATATAGGAGGGTTTATACTTGGACAAAACAACAATTTCTGCCCTTTTTTTCTAGCCAAAAGGCCATTCACCTCAGTGTAGTAGCATAACCCATGTAGTAATGACTATGTGTCCTGTGATGTACACGTAGTAACAGAAGACCTAATGTTTGGACTCTTACATTTTGGTACTCCTGTGATATACGATTAAGAAAAGCATTTCATTAATTCCACAAATGACAACAGGACAACACAAAGCAGACAACATGATCGAAGGGAAAAAAAACGGGGCTTTAAAGGTGTAGCATCCTCTAGCCATTTTTTTTTTTCAGCCAATGGGGACATGGCTGATTTTTGGGTGGGGGTGAGTGTAGCACCCTCTAGTGTACTATTAGTGGTAGTGCAGCCAAATTTATGTTTTTGGCTCATGCTAAAACGAGTCTTTAAATCTTGGTCAAAAGTTTACTCCAGTTCACGGCTGGATGTCTCAAACAGGCAGGTCTCTGGTGCCACCCCCTGGATCTGGAAGGTTGGAGAACATTCTGGAACCTAGAGGGTGGAGGCCAGAAGGGTTGATCTGCATACAGGGGCGGACTGACCACTGGGCCACTCGGGCACTGCCCAAGGGCCCTGAGCCACTAGGGGGGCCCCATCAGGGTTGCCAGCCTCAGTAAAACCAGGGACAGTATGTAAAAAT
Organism: Lithobates pipiens; assembly: GCF_037356315.1. Taxonomy (NCBI): domain Eukaryota; kingdom Metazoa; phylum Chordata; class Amphibia; order Anura; family Ranidae; genus Lithobates; species Lithobates pipiens. The sequence goes on from NW_027507748.1 coordinate 136,842,914, forward strand.
CTGTCTTTCTTTACATCTGTCTCTGAAATGTCCCTTACCGAGATCCTTTTGGTCTAAAAATCTGAAGATTATAGCTGCCCCACCTCTCCAGTACCTTCTCAGCCAATAGAAACAGGTCTGTGTATACTGTGTGTACATGTATGTGTATACCGTGTGATTGTATACTGTGTATGTATACTTTGTGGCCCCATAATCTTGGATTGCTTGGGGGGCCCCATAATCTCCTATTGACCGGGGGCCCCATCAGTTGTCAGTCCACCCCTGTCTGCATACTTAGGGGAGCTTATCCAATCCACAGGCAGTGGACCTGGCCTGGTGTCTGAGCCAACTCTTAAATATAGATGAGTCATGCTGGCAGGCAGTCGGTTGGAAGGTGGAGTTGCTGAGGAAACTGTCTGTGGCCCTTGAGAGAAATCTCTGTGGGGAGGGGGTCTCTGCCTTGGGCTGGGGCTGGCCTGGGACAGCATCACAGACCAGAAGGAATCTTGCCTAGGAAGCAGCGAGCGCAAAATAGACAGTGTGAATACAGAAGCACGGTCCAGAAATTGTAAGGGGAAAGACTGTCACAAGTAGCGAGCCTTTTTGGAGGATAGTGTTGGGCTTAAAGGGGTTGTAAAGGTAAATTTTTTATTTTCTACATAGGTTCCTTTAGGCTAGGGCATTGTTGGTTCACTTACCTTTTCCTTTGATTTCCCTTCTAAATGTTTTTTTGCTTTGTCTGAATATCTCACTTCCTGTTTCTCCTCAGTAAACTTCTCACCATCATCCGAGCTGGTGGTTAGTCAGCCAGAACAGCTTACTGAACAGCTTACTGGGGTGAAACAGGAAGTGAGAAATTTAGACAAAGAAAACAAAGAAAAAAAACATTTAGAAGGGAAATCGAAGGAAAAGATAAGTGAACCAACAATGCACTAGCTTAAAGGAACTAGATGTAGAAAATAAAAAAATTACCTTTACAACCCCTTTAATTCTTTTCTTTACTTTGCCTGGGAAATCTTCAGCAGCAGCCGAGTGGGCTAAAGAAGAAGTAGACAGGTGGGCTGGTAGTTCCTGAAGTTAGTGGAACTGGGATCCATATGGGTTGGAGTCACTCCTGTATGCAACCTACAACCAGGGCCGCTGTTTAAAATCATGGGGCCCCGTACAGCCTACCTGGCAGGGGCCCCCCACATAACAGCGGTGGAGCCTGAACCTGAGCACCCCTCCCTCTAACCCGCAAACTGTGTACAATGGAGAAATGCAGGGTTTAATATACAGATGCAAGAATCAGAAGTGGGTAATGTTCATGTTTTAGGGGTCAGGAGCAGGGCTCAAGTCCTGCGGGAACTCACGGGAACGGAGTTCCTGTACTTTTTCCACAACAGGAACTCAGTTCCCATTAGCAGCCATGTCCTGCAAGACTTTGAAGTATTCGAGCTGTATGGCAGGTGCTACACCAGCAGCCGCCGACACAGCTCCCAATAGTAAGTGCCGCACACCTGACCATTCAGGCATTGCCAGTAGGGGGGCCCCATGACAGCTTCCGCTTCGATCTACTTGTCAATCACAGCTAGCTGACGGGTAGATCAGGTTCCTGCTGCTAAGAGATTGTATTTAGTCAGACCTCTCGTGATGTGCTCCTCCCCGCCGGCCCCTCCTGATTTTCTGTCTCCTCATCCTCCCCCCCTTGTCCTGCATACTTGCTATGTGTGTCCCGCTGAATCTCCCCCTCCTCTATCTTCAGTGCCATACGATGGGAGGATCCAGAGGAGGAGCACAGCTCTTCTGCTCACAGGACATGCAGGGAGAGAGGTGAGCTCAGGGAGGAACATCAGTTTGGGGTGGTAAGCTGAGCACAATACCTGGCAAAGTTTAATGGCAGGAGGGAAGTTTATGGGGAAGTTTAAGCTTAGGTTGGAATAGCAGCAAGTGTGTGTTGGAGCCCTGCCGGGTTTGCAGCCCCCCAAGCTAACATACATCTCCTAAGCAGGAACACATCACTATCTCCCCAAGCATTCTGTCCAGATAATGTGCAGTTAATTTATGACCTTTCCGTTTAACTCTGTGTTATCCAAAATCTGTTCAATGAAAAGTGTAAACTCACCACATAAACACTCTATATACAAAATATAATTCCCCAATAAAGATCAGAACATGAAGTTCACATTTGCATGGAAGCACAAATGAATGAATGCTGATTATTCAGAGAATTACCGTATTTATGTTTTATGAGAATTGTTTTTTTTTTATGTACTAACAGTTAAGCTTCATACACACAATACGAAAATTGGATAAAAAATACCACTTTTGAAGCGTTTGTGCATATGAGCGTATCATTTATTTAAATTTTTTTTGGTGGGGGGAGTGGAGTTCCCACACTTTTTTCCCCAGGACTTGACCCCTGGTCAGGAGTGAGTAATGCATAGAATGCAGGGGTTTAGAATATGTAACATACAGAATAAAGGGGTCAGGAGTGGATATTGATTAGTTCAGGGGTCAGGAGTGGGTAATGCATATAATGCAAGGGGTTTGGAATATGTAAAATACAGGCATACCCCACTTTTAAGTACACAATGGGGTTTATTTACTAAAGCTAGAAAGTGCAAAATCAGGCTCACTTCTGCATAGAAACCAATGAGCTTCCAGGTTTTATTACCAAAGCTTAATTGAACAAGCCGAGGTTAGAAGCTCATTGGTTTCTATGCAGAAGTGAGCCTGGTTTTTCAATTTCCAGCTTTAGTAAATAAACCCCATTGTGTACTTAAAAGTGGGGTATGCCTGTACAGAATAAAGGGGTCAGAAGTGGGTATTGATTAGTTCAGGGGTCAGGAGTGGGTAATACATAGAATACAGAGGATCTGGAGTATGTAGCATACAGAGTGCAGGGGTCAGGAGGGGGTAACAGGCAAAGGTAGCAAATAGGGTAGGGTTGCCACCTGTCCAGGATTCACCCGGACAGTTCGGGTTTTGAATCATGTGTCCACTTGAAACCTGGACACAATATTAAGGCAGTAATGTAGCTCAGAACAGTGAGGGTGAGGGGGCACTATGCAAGCCACATTACTATTCTCCTTGGAGCACCCAAAGGTGTCCTAGGTCTTTTGCAATCCTTTACAGAATCCCCCAAAAAATTTTTTTGCCGTGCGCCACTAAAGTGTTCCGGTTTGGCTTGAAGAAAAAGTGGCAACCCTAAAATAGGGGTATACAAATGTTATCTCCCGTGTGGCACTTGATAGCCCAAAATGACTCATACCATTAAAGGGGACCACTTGCAACTGTGTACAATGAATGTAGTTGCAGCCAGGTACAGGTTTTAATGAATTAAATCAGGAGGCAAATTATTTCTTCCCCACCACTTAGCAAAAACCCACTGAAAAGTGATCCACTGTGGATGACTCTTCAGTGGCAAACACAAGCATTCACTAATACGCAGCAATTATGCCCCTGAGATGTGTCACTCCAGCCATGTGGTTACTGTGGCAGCATTAATACTGTATAATAACGCAATAGAAAGTACAGCAGGGAAAAGACTTCCACTCTGGGCACGGTGAATACCCACAATATTTTAGATATCTGGGGTCCTCATGCAGTGCTTCTCCTGGGGTGGGGGGCTTGGATCCTCTGGATCTGGGAGCGTGGGGACCGGCCAGAAGCTGAGCTCCTCTAAAACCTCTGCTCCTTCCTCCTGGGCACGAAGTTGGACAGCCGGAAGCAGAAAGTGAAGTATTTAAACACTTTCGGGAGTAATCTGCAGCCCTATGTCCAGAAAATTACATTACACAAGTCCCGACAGGCGTATTGATATAGAAGAGACTGGGAATTGTGTGATGTACTGTATGTAATAGTCTGGACATACGGTTGCAGATTACTCCCGAAAGTGTTTAAATACTTCGCTTTCTGCTTCCTCCCACGCACACTACATGGGACCCTAGCTCAGGATTAGTATAGTCCCCATAATTTGGGAGTCCCCTCTCTGCCTCCGGGCCCCCCTGCAGGGCAGGGCCCAGTACAGGAGGGCTGGTGGTCCCCCCCCCCCCCCTATCAGCGGCCCTGCCTACAACTTTTGTGCTACTTTCAAAAGAAACAGAAAGTTCCCAGTCTTTAAGGGGCTTTTGCATTTTTTTTTCTCAGAGACTGCCAGCAGTCGGGAGTGAGATCATTCAGAGTTGTACATAGAGAAGAAGAGGAGATCAGTCTGGAGTTGTACATAAGGAGGAAGTTGTCCCTAAATTTTGTTGCTGTCAAGTTGTTGCACTCCATAATTCCTAGCCCCCATCTAAGTTATTACCCCTAATAAAACATAAAAAACAGGGTCAATGACTGTTCCTTGTGTCTGGAGAAAGTGTGTAGAATACTTGTTGCCTGGCTGTAAAGGAGTAGGGAACCCAATTACCAGCGGCTCCTTTGGGGGGTGAGCGCTACAAAAGGTATGTATCTAAAGGACTTAAAGTTAAAAAAAACTGAACTTGTACTAAGCGGCAGTGCAACATGTGGATCTTATTGACTGAGGTGTTGCTTAAAAAAGCAAAGAGGAAAAAATGTACCTGAAGGTAATTTTGCATGTAATTTTCCTTTAACATTCATACGTTCAGGTGCTCCATCTGGTGGCCCTCTGTATGTCAAATGATGCTTGCTTTGAACATCTTTGTAAACAATTGTTGATGCAAGCATTTAATAGTCCTGTAAATCATTTACAGGACAATTAAAGGCCATATTAACAGCATTATTATTTTTCCAAAGAAGCACATCTGTATAGGTTGATAAGAAGATCAGTAAACCACAGTGTGTGCTTTAAGGCTGTTTTTTTTAATTTTCCTCTAGTAGTCCCCTGTCCCCTGTTGACTGACTAGCCTTAGATTTGCATGGATATACTGTTAGTACATAGTATACCATTTAATATAAAGAAAAACTGTGCATGAGACATCAACAACAAGGAAAAAGTAGACTGCTCTGGCAAGCAAGTTGACGAGGTGGCAAACAGACCTGGTTCCCTTAGTGCAGTGCACTAGCGACCCCCCCCCCCCCACACTCAGTTCTCCGTCAATCACTGCGGAGATTCTCTTTCACTAAGGCCACCCCCCATGGCTTTTGATCAAGCACAGCAGCGATCCACTCACACTACAGCCACCCCCCCCCCCCCCCCCACGGGATCATCTCCTTCTGGCCAAACAGGAGGCGGGTCCTGAGACCCATCCTAAGACTCCCAGCCAATTGGGTCATAGGAGCCGCTTCCTGATTGGCTGGGAGGAGAAGAAGGAAGACATTAGTGAATATTAATTTTCTAATGTCACACAAGTGGGTGGGCTCGGCTCCGACCCCACCATTTTTGAAGTCAATTAGATCCTCCGGCTCTAATCATGGGTTTAAAAAAAAAACACATTGAAATCCATACCAGCACCTTGCATGGAGATTAGGGGCCAGGTGCATGTATGGGGGTGCCCCTAATAGATGGGCCGCCATCAACTGTGATGCATGAACTGATGGAGAATGTAGAATACAGTTTTTTGGTGGAGGTGGGACAGGCTTTCCTTAAAAGATGAGTTTACAGGGAATGACTAAAGTTGGACAGAGTAGGAGAAAGCTTGACAGACTGAGGTAGAAAGTTCCATAGGATGGGAGAAGTCCTGCAAGGGAGAATGGGAGGAGGTGATGAGGAAGCTAGAGAGAAGGAGATCTCTAGAGAAGCAGAAAGGTTGGTTGATATTTTGAGACAACATGTATCTCGGGGCAGAGTTGTGGATGGCTCTCTGTGTTGTTGTTAGTATTTTGGGCTAGCAGAAGGCAGTGAACTTATTGGTAAATGGGACCAATGGTCAATGAATGGTTGGTTAGGTGGATGAGTCTAGCAGCAGCAGTCATGATAGACAGAAGGAGGGATGACCTGTATAAAAATAGACCATTAAGAAGGAAGCTGGGAACAGCCGATGTGAGAGGCGACCAGGGAATAAATTAATAGCTTTGTGGTGTCGGTTGTTAACATACCAGTCTTGTGTAAATGCATATCAAAGAAAAATGTGGTATAATGCATGTAGTTCATATTTTCAAAATAATTACATCTAATATTCCTAGGTGCCATTATCCACCAAATGGCTAAAATATTAACCTTGGCTCCATATTTATCCAGCAAGTTACTGACTTTAAAAAGATAATTGCGTCACCTAATTTTCTACACTAAAGCTTCCAATGTTATATTTAGAATTTTTTATTCCTAAATTAGGTCCCTCTTATTGTAATTCTGAACTGATTAGGCCTCTGTTGTACAAGCATGGTGCAGGTACAATCTGTACTGTGTGCTGTAAAAGCCCTGTCTGAGTCATATTAATTAAGATAGGAAAGAAGGATTAGTACACAGCAGAGATCAGAGAAAGTGAGGAAAATGTAATGGTTAAGTGCTGTTTCCATTTCTGACACTATGAATGTGGAATCTACTCACCTTTTGTCCCCCCACCCATAAGAAGTGAACATTATTACCAGAGCAGAGGAGTAAATTACCAGCATGTCATCTTCACAGTATAAAGGGAAAACAGGAAAGCACCTCATCAATGTATTACTAATGAGGGAGGTTCAAATCAGAGGGAGTAATACTGACATAATAAAACCAGAGATCTCCACTGCATGTGTTTAGTTTTTACCCTAATGGGACTGAGCACTGAGGCATATATACCAATGACATAAGCTAAACCCTAACTGGATGACTTTAACTTGCTAATTAACAGGACCTGTCTGAACATGGACCTTCCGGGCTGGATCACTAGCTATTATTTTTAATTATTATTGTAGATTTATAAGGATTGAAAACAACTTTTAGAATATCATTACCATGTTAAAAATGATGAGATTTTATAAATTTGGTTCATATCTACTTTAATTGAAAGCAAGCTTAAACCTAGTACACACCACTACACAAAACTGACAGCTCCAGTTGGAGCCTCTGAACTAACAATCCCATGCTAGTACAGGGGACCCCCCTGCTGTACTATTGTGTTCTGACAGGGGGACAGCTCCCCCACCAAAAGACCCCATTCAGTGCTTTCAGCCATTGGCTGAGAGTGCTGATCGGGAGCCAGTCCACTGCTAGTTTTCCAGCATGATTGTCTGACAGAAGCTGGACGAATGTCCGGCTTCTGTCGGACCCTCTGTCATACACACTGGCCAATGTTGCCAAGTTTTATTGAGCTGGCCAATGTCACCCAACATTCGGCTTGTGTTCACTAGGCTTTATACAGAGGTTAGTTCAAAGTGACACTAAATTATACTTATTCTTCAAACATAATCCATACACATCCCCTACTTAATGGCCCTGTGAATTATTTTTCATGAAATTGTTCCTTATTGTGTTTTTCTGTCTCCTTGTAAAGTCCTCTATGAGCCTCCACACCTCTCCTTTTACGTTCACTTCCATTTTCTTGGAATGAGCAGGGCACTTCAGTTGCAGTCATGTGTACTACCCTATCCAAACTACACATCCCATAGTCCAGAGACCCTAGTCCAGTGATGGCGAACCTTGGCACCCCAGATGTTTTGGAACTACATTTCCCACGATGCTCAACTACACTGCAGAGTGCATAAGCATCATGGGAAATGTAGTTCCAGAACATCTGGAGTGTCAAGGTTCGCCATCACTGCCCTAGTCCATCTAAGGAGCGAGCAAGTGAGGATGGCTACATTCTTATAGCCACAAATGTTTCCCAGATCTGTACACCAACATAGTGATTCACAAAACAAAGGAGTACTAAATGGCTTCAGCTGGTTCTACACCCACCAGGAAAGCCCCTCTAACATGTTTCACCAATGCAGGGCTAATCATAGATGACTCTATGATTAATCCCTACATGGGTGAAACATGTTAGAGGGGCTTTCCTGATGGTTGGAGAGCCAGCTGCAGCCATTTTGTGTTCATTTGATTGCAATTCACTATACTAGTGTGTGGCCCAGGGAAATACCTGTGGCTATATGGATGGGCTTAACATTCTCTTATCATTGACCCTAAACCCAGCAAACAGTCTTTGAATTGTCTGGTATATCTGATAGGAGATCTGATATGGAAGAGGTTGAGAACAATAGAAGGTACTTTTTTGAGTTAACCACTTAAGGACTGAGCCTCTTTTTGAGATTTGTTGTCTACAAGTTAAAAACAGTTTTCTTTGCTAGAAAATTACTTAAAACCCCTGAACATTATAAATTTTTTTCTAACAACCTAGAGAATAAAATGGCGGTCATTGCAATACTTTCTGTCACACCGTATTTGCAAGTGGTCTTACAAGTGCACTTTTTTTGGAAAAAATACACTTTTTTTTAATTAAAAAATAAGACAATAGTAAAGTTAGCCCAATTTTTATATTGTGAAAGATAATGTTACGCCAAGTAAACTGATACCCAACATGCCACGCTTCAAAATTGCACACGCTCGTGAAATGGCAACAAACTTTTACCCTTAAAAATCTCCATAGGCAAAGTTTAAAAAATTCTACAGGTTGCATGCTTTGAGTTACAGAGGAGGTCTAGGGCTAGAATTATTGCTCTCACTCTAACAATTGTGGTGATACCTCACATGTGTGGTTTGAACACTGTTTTCATATGTGGATGCTACTCACATATGCATTCGCTCCTGCACGCTAGCTCGGCGGGGCGGGGCACATTTACATTTTTTTTTTCTTATTTATTTTACCTTTTATTTTTACACTGTTCTTTTAAAAAAAAAACTGTGTCACTTTTATGCCTATTACAAGGAATGTAAACATCCCTTGTAACAGAAAAAAAGCATGACAGGGCCACTTAAATGTGAGATCTGGGGTCAAAAAGACCTCAGATCTCATATTTACACTAAAATGCAATAAAAAAAAAAAAAGGAGGGGGCGGGGGGTTGGTTGGCATCTTCCCCTCACTCACCTCCATACCGCAGAGGAGAAAGGATCCGATCGCCTCTGCCGCTGCCGTCAGCTTTGGTAAGAGGCGGAGGGTACCAGAGCGCAGCGGGAGGGGGGCCTCTCCCGCCACCAATGAGAGTGATCTCAAGGCGAATCCGCCGCAAAGACCACTATTATCGAGAGCCAGACCGCTGGACGAACAAGAGGATACCGGGGTTATGGCAGCTAGCTGCTGCCATAACAACGATATCACTCTTCAAATTTAGGACATGTATTTAGAGGGCATCAGTCCGGAAGTGGTTAAGAATGCATACTTGAATATAATTTTTTTTAACCACTTGCCGACCAGCGCATGCCGATGTACGTCGGCACAATGGCAAGGCTGCACAAATGGGCGTACCTATACGTCCCCTTTAAATCACGGGCTAGTGGGCGTGCATGCACCCGCCGTGCAAGCGTGCCCACAGGCTCAATGTCCGCCGGTGGCCCGCAATCGTGGCACGGAGAGGCAGAATGGGGAGAAGTAAACAAGGCATTTCCCTGTTCTTCCTAGCAACATGACAGGGATCTTCTGCTCCCAGTAGTCGGGAGCAGTGATCTCTGTCATGTTCTAGTGAGCCCATCCCCCCTACAATTAGAACACTGTGAGGGAACACAGTTAACCACTTGATCACCCCCTAGTGTTTGACCCCTTCCCTACCAGTGTAATTCACACAGTAATCAGTGCATTTTTATAGAACTGATCGCTGTATAAATGCCAACGGTCCCAAAATAATGTCAAAAGTGTCCGATGTGTCCGCCACAAAAAAAAAAATTGCAGGTCACCGACATTACTAATAAAAAAAAAAATTATAGTAAAAATGCCATAAATCCATCCCCTATTTTGTAGACGTAACTTTTGCACAAACCAGTCAATATATGCTTATTGCATTTTTTTACCAAAAATATGTAGAAGAATACATATCAGCCTAAACTGGGGAAGAAATTAGTTTTTTTATATATTTTTTGGGGGTATTTATTATAGCAAAAATTTAATTATATAGCTTTTTTTTTCAAAATTGTCTGCCTTTTTTTGTCCATAGCACAAAAAATAAAAACCACAGAGATGACCAAATATCACCAAAAGAAAGCCCTATTTGTGGGGAAAAAAGGACGTCAATTTTGTTTGAGTGCATTGTCACACGTCTGCTCAATTGTCAGATAAAGCGACGCAGTGCCGTATAGCAAAAAGTGCTTTGGTGAGGAAGGGGGTAAATCCTTCCGGGGCTGAAGTGGTTAAACCAGCATTTAGTGTCGCTTTACATACATGAGACCCAAATTCACACGGATGAAACCATATAAGTGTGTCTACTACAGAAAAATGGTGAAAAAAAAAATGTCAAGCAGCTCATTACAGCGGTTGTATTATCCACTTAGTTATTTTTACCTACAAGTATGGCTAACCTGTAGGTAAAATGAATATCTCCTAAACATATACAGTGGAGCTATTCATGCAGCCATTGACGTCAGCGGCGCATTCGCAGTGAAGGTCTGGCGAAGGTCCGGCGCATCATGACGGAACTTGCCGAAACGGAGGGCTCCCACACACATGCCAAACCCAGAAGAAATGCTGAGGGAACATGTCAGCTCCCTCAGTGGTGACTGGGCGGCCCCGTGGGAGCTTTGTTCTAAGGTAAGTATTTCACAATGAGCTAGTATGCTGTGCACATGAGCTCAATAACCCTTTGCCTTATAGTTTTTTTTTGTTTGGGGCATACAAAGCTTTAATTAGCAAAGGAGTGTATGGTAGAATGTTTTGTTGTGTTTCTGTCAACTGCTTTGCTATCGCACTCAGCTTTGCTACAAAGCCATGGGGACATAATTTTACTCACCACAAGTGAACAGTACTTTTTGTGAGTTGTCTATGCTGCTGAACTAAATACTTCCATGCACCATTGCCATTTTCTGAGAAAAAATGTACGTTGTCAATAGTAGTAAAATCAAAGCTGTATTGTTTTCAATGCAGATTAGACTAGGCTAATAACAGACACAGGTGTATCAAGTTTAATTTTTTATAAAATGGTGGTCCTAAAGGAAGACAAAACAAAATTCCCAGTCAACCACTGTCAGGTTTGAATGATATCAAAAAGTGTAACACCTTCTCACAAATATTCCTAGGACTTTCAAATCCAACATTACCATCTTAGATAATAATAATAATAATAATAATAATAATAGAGTGCTTGTAATCGTCTGACATGAAATATGAACAAAGCACATCCTACTATAGTGTGTATTTGCCTCTGTACAAAGCGCTGCCTCATTTTCTGCTAGGTCTTTGTTGCCTTGTTCCCCTGCTATCTACATAAGTCCCTTCCTGACACCAGTAGAAAAAAAGATGACAAGGGAGGGAGCTTCAGCACACAGTCTGTAATTGAAAGCCTCAGCTCTGTTCTCTGTTTCTGTGTGATATGTGAAGGGGATATGTGTCCCTTCCCTCCAATCAGCTCTCACCGAGCACTGCAGAGCATAACTTCAGCTCCCTGTCCCCTACTTTATAAAAGCTCAGATAAGCTGTAAAAAACACTGTACTTTACACAGATCAGGATAATAGAGGGCTTCCGATAAACAGGTACAACTTATGTAGGAGGATTTGTTTAATCTCTGTATATTATTTGAGGCCAGTCACTTCACTGGGTATATGTAAGGGTTTATGGCCACTTTAATTGTAAGCAGTTGAGGTAAATGTAGCCCCTTTGCCCCTACAGCAATACATCATTCCAGGGGTGGTTCCTGTGTAATGTTATAAACTCTGTGCATCTAACGCCTTAACAAAGCTAATGTTGAGTTTATTATAAGTGAGCAGAGCATATCTTTAAGCAACACCAGGAATAGTATTTACAACAAAACGAAAAAAGCACACTGGACAGGGGTAAGAATGGAAGCGGATCTCCATGTCCGTGAGAGGTGATCACATAGCCTAAGCTCCACAACCATGAACCACAAATGTAAAGCTTTAACATGCAATGCAATTCTAGCTGCTATATTCTGCTTTTTGGTGCCCTCGTACTGTGTGGTGGGTCCATATATGTCTAGGAGGCACCCTTGACACTTGGGAGATCACTCAGCAAGACACAGGATACAGAGAGACTTTAGGACCCTCACAGTGAATGCAATTTACATGTTACACCTGCCTGATCCACCAATTCCACAACCACCAAATAGTTTTTAATATAAACCAAATGCACTTACCACACAAAGCAATTATGTGACTGCTGTCTTCATGAACAAACTTCCTAGTTACAGCCTCTTCCATTATCTGCTTTACCTGTAAAACATAAACATAAATTTCATACAATCATTAATATTGTCTAATATGTATACGCAAATGGGTGAGCAAAAAAACTAAAAAAAAATATTAAAAAGGCTCAATAAAATACAAATTGAAATGCGTTAGTCCAAACATGAATAACATCTCTAAATTAAGGTTCTAACTGTTACAAGCATCTGAATGGTTGGTATTACTCTTTTATTAACTGATAGACAACTGAATTGTTAGTGATAATTTTTTAATTGGTCAAAATGCTAGCAACTATTGGGTAATTTACAATAGCGGACAGTGATTGTGCAGGGCCTCTGTGCAAAGCACAACTTGGACCCACATTAGTGTATGGCCACTTCCAATAGTTCCACTTGGCTAAAAAAAAATTTTAGTCAGGAAAGTACAAGAAACCTAAAAACCCTGCCTCTGTTACCTTCTACATCTCATTTAATAGACAATTAATTCAATTTTTACTCCATTGGCATGCTTTTCTCAGATATAGCCAGTGCCCAGGGATGCTTATGCCATATCCCTTACACAGTTAAGTATTCTTTTTGGGTTCTGGTTCTAATTAAGAAATTCCCAAATGATTTGCAGAGGAAACAGAGGATCCTTCTCTCTCATTATGATCTGGTTACTTATTTGCCTTGTTTTGTCTTGATATGACACTTTGATCATTTAAATCTCTGGGCAGTAGTACAGGCAGTAAGCATTGTACGTTATGCCTGTGCAATGCAATGTGGTAAGTAAAAATGTGAGAAATGATAAAAATTCCTAAAAGTGTACTGCAGAGGCTATTCACACAGTTAATAAACTACCATCCCATTGCAAAGCTACAGCAGTAACAGATTGTATAACTTTTCACAAAAGTTTGGCAGAACTATGCACTAGGAACCCATCAACACAGTGTCTAAAATGAGAATCGCCCCAGTTACCCTATAAAAAAAAAAAATCTTATCTGATAGTTTGCACAGAGGCATTCCTGCTCATAGTAACCATTTTTTCTGTCTAAATATCTCTCACTATAAGGTAAATCAACCCAGAATGTATAATCTATTATAGGACACCAATGGATTGGGAAATATATCAGGTTGCTACCTCTCTTGGATAATGTGTTTGCAAGACTTTTCCTGTCCATCACAAGGCAGCCATATTCCTTATACTGGATTCTACTCTTATTAGTGTAGCGGCGACACTTTTGACAAAGTGTCCGCTATGTGCAAATTTAGTCCTCAGAACAGTAAAGGGGTTCTGAGGGTTGATTGTGCAGGTTTAACTTTGGCCTCAGTTTGGCTGGGCTGTGTTAAGGTTCTGTCTGGTCATGTGTACAGTTAGGTACGCATGACAGGACCAGAACCAGGCCTGGTTGGACGTTTTGGGTATCAGCGTTCCTAGGAGCCAATCAGTGGGTGAGTCTGGCCCCGCTGAGGAGTCTGGGGAAGGGTACTTATGAGGCTGAAGTCACATGTTCAGGGTTCATTTGTGATGCCAGAGGTGCCTTTTCCTGAAGCTGGACCGGGGTAGCCCCGCGAGGGGCCCCGCGAGGGGCCCCGGTCATGGGAGCGTATGTCGCTCCGCACCATGGTCAGTTTGACTAGCTCCATTAGACCCGCATGGTCTGGGATGGGGATCCATCTGTTCCTGAGTCTCGGAATCGGCTGGTCCGAGGCGTAGTAACTGAGGGGGGAAGATTCAACTTGGAGGAGCACCGCAGCCCATATAAACGATCGGGGAGGACTCTTCAGAGGAGGGCCAATGAGCTGGCATTCCAAGAAGTGCCTTGTTGCTGGGTTGTCAAGGACACTAACGGATCCACGTTCTCCAGTACTGCTAAGGAGACAGAGACCATTCCAGGTACTGAGGAAAGGTTTCTGTTCATTTTCGGTTGCAATGCGTTCAAGGTTAGGGACTTTGCAAGTTCTGGATTAAAGTGCTGACTGCCATAATCTCTGGCTAGAGATTTGTTCAGCTTTGAAATGCCCAGCTGCGAGTGGCTACTCTCTGGGTTGTATTAGAGACTTTCTAGTGATTAGCAGTTCCACGTTGCCTGAGTTTCTTCACCTTTGCCCTCTGTTCCCATAGGAGACTGTGCTTGTTGAATGTTACCCTTGCAAATAAAAACCTTTCTAAAGGACTTTTATGGTGTCAGCGTCCAAGGTTGTTGGGTACTAACCCTGGGAACCCCTAGACATGGAAGAACAAGCCAAGCGGAGGTAACCGGTAAGCCCAAAAGTCAAGGCCGCCCCATTGAGGGTTATGGCTGCTACATTGGTATATTTTACATTTCCACTAATAGAGCAGAAGAAGAGCTCTGAGGAAAATATCTAAATAAAAGTGTGTCCATATGAAAGAAAATTTCCAGTGGGTAATCAACTCACCAATGTGACCTGATTGACAATACACAATGTTGAATATGGATTATGGCACAGTGAGGTCTGGAAAACACCCAGCCCATTGCCAGAACCTGATAATGATGTCTGTGTAATATAATTTCCTATGCAGAAACTCCCATGGGGCCATGCAGACATTAGATGGATTTCATTCTCTTTTGACAAACATGTAGCTACACTCATTAACCAATTATGTTTCTTAGTAACTGCAGAAGTAATCAATATACAAGCTGACACTCCTAACAAGACAAAGGCAAGCCTTTTTTGTGATCACAATTTTACTATAAAATAAAATCTTCATTAATGGATGATTAAGAGAACATATCATCAACACTGTCCTCATTTCTACTGATGTTCAATGTCAGGTAACAAAACACAGAATATGGAAAACTGATGTCATTAAATTACCCACATATTTACTAGGCATGGACCTTCCTTAAGGATCATGGCAAATAATGCCCCTCCATATATGTTCACTATTTTGTGAATTTGATCATTGAAATGGTTAAAGGGATGGATAATATATTTTGCCTCACGCTTATCACAGAGGAACACCCTGCAGAGTTTGCCCTGGTAAACATATATATCTAGCAAATGTCAGATCAGACGCTTTACAGGAGACAGGGTAAGCTGTGGTGTCACTGCATTCAATGCCATTAATCTACAAAGCCTTTACTACAGTTTTTCCCCACCTCTCACCACACTGCTCTTAAATTTTAAGAAAGGTATTTACTTTGGCATTTTCTTAGCCAAAGAAATAATCCAATGCATTATCCAATGCTAAAAATCTAGTTTTGTTGGTTTACATCAGGGATATGCAATTAGCGGACCTCCAGCTGTTGCAAAACTACAAGTCCCATCATGCCTCTGCCCCGGGTGTCATGCTTGTGGCTGTCAGAGTCTTGCAATGCCTCATGGAACTTGTAGTTCTGCAACAGCTGGAGGTCCGCTAATTGCATATCCCTGGTTTACATGCTAATTTCTGAGGACAAATCTTTTTACTTCAATGGTGGATTCTCATAGCTGCACCAAAATGTGATCTTTCATATATGGATGGAGTCTTGGAGGCAGATTCACCTACTATATTCTTATTTTTTCTAGGTGCTGGGGGGCTCCATATTTCTAAGTGAGTGTGAAGACGCAGGAACTCATGCACAGAGAAAAAATAGATGGTTTTAAAGAAGTAGTCTCCAAACTGGATGCAACCCTTTTTTTTTTTTTACAAACACTTTATTGGACATATGCAAACATTACAGAGATAAGCATATTACATGAATCCAAACCTATTACATACTAACCAATAGTAACAATAACAAAAAAAAAAGAAAGAAAAGAAACCAACAGAACACAATACAAAGATCATAAGTGAGCACATGTTCAGGCCAAGTGTGACCCAATTTACCTTCGGGTCTTACATCTCCAGGCCCCAGCCAGGCCGAGGATGGGATTCAAGCCAACCCCTGCTTAGGAAAGTTCCTATTTAAATTTTTCGGCAACCCTTTACTTGCCCTTATCTGGTCTCCAACTGACACCAATGATGGGGCACTATTTATCCTGCTAAAATCAATGATGGGAAATTTTCTACTCCCACTGGCCACAGTCTGGCCCACTAAAGCATGAAGGACAGTAAATGATCTCTTTGTTTAGAGCCTTATATTTTAAAGGATAACTTTATTTTAAAAAAAAAGTCTCCAGAACACTCTCTTCAGCCTCATAGTCTAATCTAAACAAAGTTAAACCTCCTACACCCAGTTGCTTACATACATCGACATGACAGTGATGGCCTCCTCTGGTTTATACATCCTGCATCCTAAAATTGTATATGACATGCTTGTGCAGTAACTCCCCATAGACTTAATTGGGGCCACATTGCTAGTGTCTCTGCACTCTGTGGAGTTGCTGCACAGCAACAGCCAGTACCAGAGAAGAATTGTTGCCAACCTTGTAAATGCCGGAGGAGGCTTCCGCCATCATGGAGAGGTAATTAGGCACTTGGAGGAAAGGGGGTGGGTGGGTTTGAATGGAACGTCCCTTTATTGACAAATACTGTAAGTCACTGGAGGCCATACAAAATAGCAATGATTTACAGTTGCCACCCAACTCTCACTGATCAGCATTACAACAGTTATGCTAACTCCAACGGAGCATAGTCTCACCGCACCATGCTTCAGATTTAAAGCTGAACAAAAAATACTAAATAATGTGTTCATTACAATATCATTAAGGCTGGGTTCACACTATAACCCGCTGCAGATCGCACAGGAGCACTGTGTGTCCCTATTCCCCGTTTCAGGGACGAATTCTATGCCTGAATTCGGTCCTGAAATGGAGCCAAAGACGCACAGCATTTTTGTGCAGTGCGCTCCGCAGCCGCAACAGAGATATGTGAACCGGCTCCATAGGGAGTCAGTCCCATTCTCCTGCTATGCGAATTGGATGGGGGTAAATCCACATCTAATTCTCATAGGTGTGAACCTGGCCTAAGTGTATTTTTTAAAGATCAACTAATGTAAGCATATAAGTTTGAATTGGTATCTACTTTTGCAATCCACTGTACAGAAGAGTTTAGCTGGGAGAGGGAGAATCAGCACAAGGAGCCAATTAGCTGTGCTGCAGTGTTAACATGATAACAAGGAATATGCTGACAGATGGAGAGAGTAAAATGACAGAGAGATAAACCTACAAGTTGGCAAATTTTCATCAAATGTCTAATCACAGACAGGTGGCAGTCACAAGACCTACATAGTTACATAGTTAGGTTGAAAAAAAGACACAAGTCCATCTAGTTCAACCTATAAAAGAAAAAAAAAAAAAAATATATATATATATTATATATATATATATATATATATATATATATATATATCATACAATCCCATATGCACAATCCTATACTCATAGTTGATCCAGAGGAAGGCAAAAAAAAAACAGCAAAGCATGATATGATACAATTTGCTCCAGCAGGGGAAGAAAGTCATTCCTGATAACGGATATTCCCTGGATCAACTTTACCTTTAAATGTTAGTTTCCAGTTATATTATGTGTACCTAGGAAATAATTCAATCCTTTTTTAAAGCAATCTACTGAACTGGCTGAAACCAGCTCTTGAGGGAGTCTATTCCTACTGTGTAGAATAAAAGAAGACAATAAGCGGAACTAGCCTATAAAACTAACCTCAACCCAACATAATCACAATATATATACAAATTCCATACGTGTAATTATACCTTAACATGATTTAACAAGTTATAAAATATTGAAAATATTATTGTAAGTGCAAAAATAGCAATCAAAAAAAGACTGCATGAGTACGGCGAATGACAAAACGCGTTGGACAGAGCTAGCATGATGAAGTCACTGCCCTGTGTTTAATTGTTCTTCGTAGCTTGGGTTCACAGCAGGAGACGATTGACAACCATAAAATAGCCTTTACAACTTACTCTGAAGAAACCGTTCTGTATTTGGAGATTAAATCTCTTTTCCTCCAGACGTAAAGAGTGCGCCCTTGTCCTCTATGAGGACCTTAAAGTGAATAACTGTACACTAAGTTCACTTTATGGACCACTTATGTATTTATACATGTTGATCATAGCCCCCCCCCCCTTAAGCTCCCCCTCTTAAGAGAGAATAAATTCAGTTACTCTAATCTTTCCTCATAGCTGAGCTCTGCCATGCCTCTTAGCAGTTTGGTTAGTCATCTCTGCACTTTCTCAAGTTTCCCGATATCCTCTTTGAGATCTGGTGTCAAAACTAAACTGCATATTCCAGATGAGGTCCTACTAATGATATGTACAGGGGCAAAATTATATCTCTCTCTCTGGAATCTATACCTCTCTTAATAAGAGGATTTATTAAGAAAGGATTTTGTTAGCTTTGGAAACCACAGCTTGGAAGTTGGAATTGCATGCTATTATTAAGCTTATGATCTACCAAAACACTGAGATCTTTCTCCACCACTGATTCTCCCAGTTGTACTCCCCCTAGTATGTATGGTGCATGCATATTCTTAGCCCCAAGTGTATAACTTTACATTATCAACATTAAACCTCATTTGCCACATGGTTGCCCAACTAAACAGTGCATTGAGGTTGACTTGTAAGTTGGACCTAGTTGTATGGGACAGCAGACAGAAAAATATAAAACAGAAAGGAAAACACCACACACCTTTTAGTGTTTGATAAATGTGGCCACGATCGTTATTATTCTTGGCTTTAACAATAAATTAATAAATAAATAGTTGCAAAATTTCTTTTAGCCCCTGTACACACGGTCAGAGATTTCGACAACCAAATCCGTCGGATTTTGTCGGTCGGATTTTGTCCGTCGGATCTTGTCCGAAACTGTTGCATACACACGGTCGGACTAAGTTGTGGAAAAATCCGATCATTCAGAACGTGATGACGTAATTTCATTACGATGGGACTACATTCAGGCTAGTAACCAATAGCTTTGATGTAGGAATTTGAGACTGTCATAAGGGAAAGGGGGACAAGGGAAAGGTTGGGACTTTGTATGAAGCATGTAGTCTCCAGGGGCAGCCAACTATCAATAGTAGAATTTTTAGAGAGAGTATCCATTGAGACCATGTTCCATAAAATTACCTAGATAAGTGGTAGTGGTACTGTAACCTCTGGGAAGAGTCTGAGAATGCCGAGGCATATATATATGGTACATCATCCCAGGGAGGACCTACTATCAATCCTAATAATGCAATTCTAATTGTTGGTATACAGTAAACATGATTGGTACAGTACAAAACAGTTTTTAATAGTGGTAGCATAGCCCCTAAATTCATACATATACACGTACACATCAATCATTTACATGTCAAACAGTATTTACAAAAATGGAAATTCTATTAACCCGCTGATCCGCCATATAGCTCCAAGAAAAGGGCTCTAGATATGGTGTCTCCATCTTATATCAAAATTAAATATAAAAAAATAGTATATACAATATATAAATCCAGGCATAGCTTTAAATAACTCATATAAGTGCAAACACAGCTTCAATTAGCTCGACGCGTTTCGTGGTTTGGTGGAACCACTTATCAGGAGCAAGCATATGATGACATCTGGAATGAGATACATATTATTACAAATATTGACATGTAGTGAAAAAGATGATAAACAACTTCAAGGGGAGAGGCTAATCCCATGATAATACTCACAGACTGGTCTGCTGTGTGTACAAGGCATGGCTTTAAACGCTGGATAAACGGAAAACCACCGGTAGATGTCCGGCACGGGAACTGAGGGGGCGTGTATAGAACAGGAGACCCGAACACAAAAACCTGCCAAGGAGGGACATAACTCACTAGGGTACAGTACTGTGTAGAAAAATTGAGAATATGTGATATTAGACATATGTGATATTAGACATACAGGTATTTTATGGCTAGTGGCCAAGCCTCTAGAGTTCTTACTCTAGAGGCTTGGCCACTAGCCATAATATACCTGTATGTCTAATATTTTATTTATTTTATTATTTTTTATCTTTTGCCACTACTGTGAGACATAGCCTATTGGGGTATTTTGTATTATTTTTCTCATCTTGTTCACGAGTTAGATAATTTTTTCTCATTTGATAATTAGACACTGGTTTCACATATTCTCAATTTTTCTACACAGTACTGTACCCTAGTGAGTTATGTCCCTCCTTGGCAGGTTTTTGTGTTCGGGTCTCCTGTTCTATACACGCCCCCTCAGTTCCCGTGCCGGACATCTACCGGTGGTTTTCCGTTTATCCAGCGTTTAAAGCCATGCCTTGTACACACAGCAGACCAGTCTGTGAGTATTATCATGGGATTAGCCTCTCCCCTTGAAGTTGTTTATCATCTTTTTCACTACATGTCAATATTTGTAATAATATGTATCTCATTCCAGATGTCATCATATGCTTGCTCCTGATAAGTGGTTCCACCAAACCACGAAACGCGTCGAGCTAATTGAAGCTGTGTTTGCACTTATATGAGTTATTTAAAGCTATGCCTGGATTTATATATTGTATATACTATTTTTTTATATTTAATTTTGATATAAGATGGAGACACCATATCTAGAGCCCCTTTCTTGGAGCTATATGGCGGATCAGCGGGTTAATAGAATTTCCATTTTTGTAAATACTGTTTGACATGTAAATGATTGATGTGTACGTGTATATGTATGAATTTAGGGGCTATGCTACCACTATTAAAAACTGTTTTGTACTGTACCAATCATGTTTACTGTATACCAACAATTAGAATTGCATTATTAGGATTGATAGTAGGTCCTCCCTGGGATGATGTACCATATATATATGCCTCGGCATTCTCAGACTCTTCCCAGAGGTTACAGTACCACTACCACTTATCTAGGTAATTTTATGGAACATGGTCTCAATGGATACTCTCTCTAAAAATTCTACTATTGATAGTTGGCTGCCCCTGGAGACTACATGCTTCATACAAAGTCCCAACCTTTCCCTTGTCCCCCTTTCCCTTATGACAGTCTCAATAGACAGGGATGGAGCTATATGACCTAAATGGTCTCTACCTCATATAAAGTCCCAAATAGATACTATATTTTCCAATTGATTCAGGGATGGAAGCATGCAGCCCTACTATATTATCTATCACCTACACATTTGTCATACTAAATTGCAGTGTTAATTGTGTTTATTTTTAATGTTCTCCTTATTGGTTTTTATTTCCGCCTCGTGTTTCTCCGCTAACATGTAGTTTAAATATGATTTCAATCTGGGGTAGATTGGCTGGCCCTTTTCTCACAGACGCTATGGTTAAATATGATGACTGTGTTGTTTGAGGCTGGTCGCGCTGGACTGGTGACCCTTCCGGGTTTTGCTCCCGCCTGGGAACTGCGACGCACACTGCTGGTAATATCACCCCCCCCCCTATTTAGGCTGGGGCGGATGGGTGCCGTGCACTGTGCGTCGACGTCACGCAGACCCGCTCGTGTGTTCTAGTTAGAGCACTGGTGCATAGGCTGTCTGTATCCATCTGCGTGCTGTGAGGAGGTAAGCGCCAAACACAGAGCATTGTATGTTGCCTGGGTGATGGCGCACCCCTCCTCTTCCTGCACGTTGCGTGACGTTGGGGGCGTGGTATGGCTGTACCTGCATATATAGCCCTGTCTTTGTCTACCTTTCGCCCTGGTCCCAGCCCTGTACACACATTGCACTTTGCGCTCTATGGAATTGAAGCCGTTCACTCCCCATTTAAGGTATTACCAGTGGGGCTGTTTCTACTACTTAATTCACTTCCTTGGATATTCTTTTATGCTATACTATTATTCTCTTTTATGTTCTTACTCTAGAGGCTTGGCCACTAGCCATAATATACCTGTATGTCTAATATTTTATTTATTTTATTATTTTTTATCTTTTGCCACTACTGTGAGACATAGCCTATTGGGGTATTTTGTATTATTTTTCTCATCTTGTTCACGAGTTAGATAATTTTTTCTCATTTGATAATTAGACACTGGTTTCACATATTCTCAATTTTTCTACACAGTACTGTACCCTAGTGAGTTATGTCCCTCCTTGGCAGGTTTTTGTGTTCGGGTCTCCTGTTCTATACACGCCCCCTCAGTTCCCGTGCCGGACATCTACCGGTGGTTTTCCGTTTATCCAGCGTTTAAAGCCATGCCTTGTACACACAGCAGACCAGTCTGTGAGTATTATCATGGGATTAGCCTCTCCCCTTGAAGTTGTTTATCATCTTTTTCACTACATGTCAATATTTGTAATAATATGTATCTCATTCCAGATGTCATCACATGCTTGCTCCTGATGAGTGGTTCCACCAAACCACGAAACGCGTCGAGCTAATTGAAGCTGTGTTTGCACTTATATGAGTTATTTAAAGCTATGCCTGGATTTATATATTGTATATACTATTTTTTTATATTTAATTTTGATATAAGATGGAGACACCATATCTAGAGCCCCTTTCTTGGAGCTATATGGCGGATCAGCGGGTTAATAGAATTTCCATTTTTGTAAATACTGTTTGACATGTAAATGATTGATGTGTACGTGTATATGTATGAATTTAGGGGCTATGCTACCACTATTAAAAACTGTTTTGTACTGTACCAATCATGTTTACTGTATACCAACAATTAGAATTGCATTATTAGGATTGATAGTAGGTCCTCCCTGGGATGATGTACCATATATATATGCCTCGGCATTCTCAGACTCTTCCCAGAGGTTACAGTACCACTACCACTTATCTAGGTAATTTTATGGAACATGGTCTCAATGGATACTCTCTCTAAAAATTCTACTATTGATAGTTGGCTGCCCCTGGAGACTACATGCTTCATACAAAGTCCCAACCTTTCCCTTGTCCCCCTTTCCCTTATGACAGTCTCAATAGACAGGGATGGAGCTATATGACCTAAATGGTCTCTACCTCATATAAAGTCCCAAATAGATACTATATTTTCCAATTGATGTAGGAATTTGATCTAAGCATGTGTGGCACTTGGTCCGATCAAAATTCTATACACATGATTGGAGTATGTCCGATCGAACCAGTTGGTCGGGAAATATTTCCAACATGTTGGAAAATTGGGTCCGACGGATATTCTGACTGAATCAGTCCGATGCATACCACACACAGTCGGATTATCCGGCGACACGGTCCGATAGGACACATTCCGACGGATTCTCCGACCGTGTGTACAAGGGCTTAAACACCTGCCATCAGCTCAGCCACTACAGCTTGAGCTGGAATACATACCAATGGGGGTAAAATTACCCATAACATCAAAGCGTTTTTCATCCAGAAATCACTTAGCTAATATAAACTTTAAGAGACCTAGTCAGTAAAAAAACTAGGCTCAAAAAACTGTCCCCCCTTAACAAAGGTGACACTGCCACATACTAATTAGCCGGATAGGGAGGGAACACCACAGTTTGTGCATACTGGGGCCACTGAACCTCAGGGGCTCAGAACCCCATTTTTATTTCAAATTATTCCCGCTCTTTTTCCAAACTGCCTGGATAGTAGATCACCTGACCGACCTAGGAAAAGGTGATCAGATCAATAGAGCACCTTTGCGCTCGTTTCTCAAACTGCCTGGATACTAGGTGACCTGACAAATAGCACACCTTCCTGCAATTTCTAAGTTAAGGGCATACTTGAAACTCCGCTGCCACAATCTCATGAGGAAAGGGGGCTTAGAAACTGTCCCCCCCCCCTTTTCCCTTTATTGGACAACAGACAGCAGAATATAAAACAGAAAGGAAACCACCACACACCTTTTATTGTTGGATAAATTTGGCCGCGCCCTTTATTATTATTGGCTTTAACAATAAATTAATAAATAAATAGTATTAAAATTACCCAGAAGACAGGCGAAAAAACGCCTGTCACCTAGACCCCCACATTGCAGCCATTTCAATGCAGGTATGGAAACCCACATTGAGAATATCTAATCCAACATCTGATAAGTGGACCCCATCAGGCCTATATAGCCCAGAGAGACCACCCTCCAATTCGGTGTGGTGGTATGGAAACCCTGCATTTGGGCCTAAAAACTTTTCCACTGAACTATTTAACCTCTTTCTAACCTTATTGAATGGGTGTAAAGAAGCAGAGTTCAACCACTTCAGTCTAGGAATTATATCTGAGAAGACTATTAGGGGAGGACAAAAGAAATCTCACAATATCATTACGTATAGAAAAAATAAAAGTAAGAGATATGACCTCGCCTGAATCATTACCACCTAAGTGTAAAAGCAAAATGTCTGGTGGAGGCCAACTCTGGTATAATTTACCCAAAACCACAAATAAATCCGCCCAAAAAATACCCCGCTTCCCCCATGCCAAATACTTTAAATTTATCATGCTCTAAACCCAGGTTCAGAGTGTAGATTCGATGACCTGCTCTCTGGTCAGCCCAATGGATGAAGAAGTGTCCGACAATCCACACTATTTTCTGTAAACCTGCAATAATTTAAATACGAGTTAGGGTGAACATATAAGCGTAAATTGTCTGACTTCCATCTACCTATAGTTTTTATTAAACCTTTCCGAGAGACCTAATCTAGCTGCAACCATGTAGCCCCTGTTCAGAATGAGTGTAAAGCAATGTGTGCATTACATAAATGTAACCTCTTTGTGCATTTGCTGAGAAATCCAGTGAATTGAAATTTACTCAGAGGTGTTCCATCAGAATGCAGAAAAAGATGTCCTGTACTATCCGGCCTTACCTTAATATAAGATTGTAACAATGCCACTGGGCATATTGACTTCTGTTTACAAGCTTTAAAGACAATCCAAGCTCCTTTCCCTCTCTGGTCTGTTTTTGACTGTTTCAACAAAATCTTTACTTCCACGTCACTTACCAGTACATCCGAAATCTGAATGCCCCTGAGTTGCTTTTTTGTGAGCGGAACTAGTTCAGAGATTCTGAGGGCAGCGAAAAAGGCCACTGAAAATGCTGCCTTGAACAACCTTGCCTCAAAATCTGACCACCAGACAGATTCTGTAACCTTGCAAAGATTCTCTAAAATCTCTGGTGTGATCGGAGTCCTGGTGTCTTTAACCTTTTTCATTTTTCTATACCCTTTTAATGCTTGTTTTACAGAGAAAAAACTCACTAGAGATGGAAGATTGTTAAATTTCATGAAGAATGAAATGCCCAAAACGATTCTATTAATGTGTGCCCATGACTAACCTTTGCTAAACAATGAGTCTAGAAGTAACAAAACCAAGCTTTCTGAAACCATATTGCGGTCAAAACCATACGTATTTTGAAAAGAAGTCCATAATCACCAGGCTGACTGATATCCTGCCATGGTGGAGTGGGCAATTGAATTTTTTATCAACACCTGTGTCAAATGAGCTTCCATAAACTTCTGGGCAGGTCCACTGGATCAGCGTTTGGCAAAAGGCAGTTAAAACTCTCTATCTGAAAACGAGACAGTGCATCCCCCAAGTCATTTGCTTTGCCAGGTATATACCTAGCCTTAACCAAAATGTTCAGATTCAAGCATTTCAAAATCAAGTATCTTAGCAAAGCAATAACTCGTGGAGACCTTGAAGTTAGACAGTTTAAAGCCTATATTACACCTTTATTATCCGTGCTGAACAGAATACGTTTGTTTTTAAAATTATCCCCCCAGATTTCAATAGCAACAACTATTGGGAACAATTCTAAAATAACACTAGTCTTTAAATAACCTTTATATTTTCATGCCAGATCCCAGCGTTCCACACACCAATGTGTTTTCTATATGGCAGCAAATCTCAGGGACCCTGCCGCATCTCTCTGAAGGCAAAAATCCTGGCCAGATATAAAGTCTTGCTACCAAACCGGCCCCCCATTAAAATATTCTAGAAATCTCAGGCACACCAATAAATCTTCCCTGATATCGTGAGAAATGAAAATGTGTGAGTAAGGGGATTTCAGCCCAGAAATAGCTAAATAAAGTCTACGAGAGAAGATTTTTCCAATGGGCATTATTCTGGTGGCAAATGCTAACTGGCCTAAAAGAGCTTGTACTTCCTTAAGTGTAACCCTTTTCTTTCTGATTATAATTAACAAACAACCCTGCAGTTTAATGATTTTTTTCCCTAGGCAACCTAAATTCCATGTTCAGAGTGTCTATTGTAATCCCCAGGAAATCCAGACAGAGGGTCGAATAGACTGTCTTTTCTTGAGCTAACTGTACACCTGATGATTCACATATACCGTATTTTTCCTGACCATAAGACACACTTTTCCCCCCAAAAAATGGAAGAAAATGTCTGTGACAGGCACCACCCCCCCCCCCCCCCGCCACTGCTGGCACTGCCCTCTGCCGCCATCGCCATGCTAGTACGGAAGAGAGGCAGAAGAGCGGAGGAGAGACATCCCAGGCCCCTGCGAGCACCAGGCGATTTCCCGGCTGGACCTGACACCTGACATAGAAGACAGGGCAGCCTAAGTGATGGCACAGGTCAGGCTGCATTAATCGGAATGTTATGGCTGCAATAATGGCAATAGTCAGGCTGCATTAATGGCAATAGTCAGGCTGCAATAATGGCAATAGTCAGGCTGCATTAATGGCAATAGTCAGGCTGCATTAATGGCAATAGTCAGGCTGCAATAATGGCAATGGTCAGGCTGCAATAATGGCAATGGTCAGGCTGTATTTATGGCAATGGTCAGGCTGCATTTCTTTGACACAGGTCAGGCTGCATTTCATGGGCACTGGTAAATATTTACCAGTGTCTTTCATGGGCACTGGTAAATATTTAGGCCCAGCCGGAGAACCGGCAGGCCCTAAAAACAAAAAATCATCTAAATAGTGAATCATGGAACTGGAACCTACCACTTTGCAGGTTACCCATTCCAAAAATGAAGCAAAAGACTCAAAATAAAAACAAGATATAAAAATAATTCTGACCTTTAAAGAAAAAACCTAGGGAATTAAAAGATTCAGGGATAATTAGTAAGAGCCTAAAATTGGCTTTTATGTCTGCTTTAGCTAGTAAATAGGGATGGGCAGAACAGACCCCTATTCGGTTTGCACCGAACTTCCGAACACCGCAAAAGTTCTGACCCGAATAAAGAACTCCATTAAAGTTAATGGGACCCGAACATCATAAATCAAAAGTGTCCATTTTGAAGGCTTATATGCAAGTAATTTGGCATACAATGGTTATAGGGGTCAGGGTCCTGCCCTGGGGGACATGTATCAATAAAAAATAAAAGGTTGTGAAAAACTTCATTTTTAAATGAGCAGTTATTTTCAGATTTTTAAAGTGAAAGCCTAAAAATGAAAAATTCCTACCAATACAATATAGTGCCTGGGAGGGTGGCGGGTCCCCCCTTAGTCTACCTGTAAAGTAGCAGATCTGTACCATGTCGAGAATCTGGTGCAGAAATAATTGCATTTATGAAGCCAAACTAAAAAATTACATTTTCCCTGCAAGCTGCCTTTATTTTACTCAGCAACAGCTAGGGAGCCAGTGTGTATGATGAAGCCACAATGTAGTGCACTGGGAATAAGATTAGAGATTTTTTGGATACATTCTGGTGTCACTTTGACTTTGTATAGAAGTAATGGCTGCGTAAAAATTGGTCTTTGGGTGTCGGTGGCACCTCCCCACCGTAACCCTATAGAGGTACTCTTGATTGAAGCAAGAATTGGCCTTGCTGTAAAAAATTGCAATGATATGCACTTGCCAAACAGGTGCAGAAAAAAATACTCTTTGGGTGTCGGGGGCGCCTTCCCACCGTGACCCCTAGAGGTGCTCTTGATGAAGGCAAAAAATTGCAATGATGTGCATATGGTTGGTGTTTTTGCTACGTTTGATGTGCCCGAGACACTGTTTGCAGATAGCAACAGTGTGATCTGCTGCATAAGTGCTGAAAAAGGCCCAGACAGCTGAGCTTTGGGGAGTGAGCCGGGAGATAACAACTGCAGAATGTGATGGAATAGGATGACTGCTCTCTACTCTTTTTTGATGTTGGCCTCCTTGGGGTTGTGCCGCCTCCCTTCACTTTCCTCCTCTGCTCTATCTGGCACCCAAGTCGCATCAGTGACCTCATCATTGTCATCTCCATCTCCTCCATCTCATCATTACCACTGGAGACAACTTGGCAATACGCTGCGGCTTGGGGAACATGAATGCTAATTTGTCTAACTCCCTCTCTCTAGGCTCATGTTCCTGTCATCCTCAAACTCAGAACCAACATCTGACAAATGTGCAGGGGACTGCACACTTGTCTCTGCTTGCATGACAGAGGATGAGGAAGGTTTAGTAAGCCCGTCCACCACCTCCTCTGCATGCTGTGGCTGGATAGCATGGGCTAACTCACTAAGCAGAGGAAATGATGCCCTGCCTGAGGATTGACCACCACATTCACCTTTGCCTGTGGACACATTTGTTGCTGGCCCCCTCACAGTGCCAAGGGAACGTCTGCCTCTCCTTGTTGTTCTCCTAGACATTATTGGGAGGGAGGGGGCGGTGTTTATAAGCAAAAGTAAAGAGGAAGTTGAAATCTGTATGTAGATGCACTAATCAATGTAAAGAAGTGTTTGGTGCACTTTTATTTGAGTACTCACACTACACAGACACACTCCACGGATACACTATAATATACTGCAATATAATGCGCCAAACATACAGTGACGCACAGAACTATATGGCGCTAAACTGGCAGTAATGCACACAAAAGTAAATGGCGTTAAACTGACAGTAGCACACCAAACTATATGGCGTTAAACTGGCAGTACTGCACAAAACAATATGGCGTTAAACTGGCAGTAACGCACACAGAAGTAAATGGCGTTAAACTGTCAGTAACGCACAAAACGATATAGCATTAAACTGGCCACAACGAACACATAACAATATGCCGTAAAACTTTCAGTAACGCACACAGAACTATATGGCATTAAACTGGCAGTAACGCACACAGAAGTAAATGCCGATAAACTGGCAGCAACATAATCAAATAGACAGTGTTCAACTGTCACTACATTGAAGCTCTAGGCAAAGCTGAATGATGGTCCTCCTTACTACACTCACACTATCCCTAGACTGACACTAAACTAATATTCTACACTGACAATTGAAGCAAAATAGCACAGTACAGCACACAAACTAACTAATAGCACTGAACAGAGCCCTGTTCTATCTCTCTCCATGCCAAAATCACATTGAAAATGCCTGCCATTGAAAGAATACTTTTATACTGTGGGGCGGGAATGAGCCATGATTGGATAAAGTCATGATGACAGTGTCCAATCATGACTCTGACAGTACTCGTGCCCTGATTGGCTGAAGCTTTCACTGCTTCAGCCAATCAATGTTCAGCACCGCAAATTAATTGTGGTTGGTTCGGGGGGGGGGGGGGGGGGGAAGGGGGCAAACAAACGATTGAACGTTCGTCGAATGTTCGAACAGCGAAAGTTCGGCCCACACTTATGCTCGGGCCAAACCATTCACCCATCCCTACTAGTAAAGTGCCCTTACCCAAACTTCACAGAGTTGCCAAAGCATCTTCAAACGATGCATAGGACACTGAAGACAATGCTTTCAGAATTTGGTCATTGAGGCAGCTTCCTAGTGGGTAAGATAAATGGTGGATCAAACTAAAAGTATTTGGTTATTTTTTGGGAACTATTCCCAATGGGGAAATCCTGAAGTCCTGGAATGGAGGCTCCCTAAAAGGGCCCTCCACTCTGCCTAAGCCAAGTTCATTAAATATTTTTTTCTCAACAAACCTATCCATTCCCACTGTTGATTTTAATTTTTTTGGGATAATACACCCTTTCCTAGTGAACCTGGGTAACATAAAACCCAACAAGAAACCCTTAATTAGTAGCAGGGCCTTTTGTTTGTCTGGGAAAACCTGAAGCCAAGGTATTATAGGGTGTAGTGTTTCCCCCTTTAGGAAAGAAATCTCAGATGAAATGCAGATGACAAGATGACATCTTTTTGAAACATTTTCAGATAGGGTGTGTTCCACCGCATTCGTGCCTATATTTGCATGTGTTAGGCCACCTACATTGTGTGTCATTAAAGTTGAAACACACCTCCTTTTTGTAACCTGAGGTGTGTGACAATTGATTTGATGGTGCTGCTTGTCTGACAAATTGTGGTCACTGGGGAAGAAAAAGATTTAACCATAATCCAACATCCTTTGTACCCCAGAGTAAGGACGGATGAACTGCCATTTTCTGTCGAAAAGATTCACCGTAAGTAAACCAAGCAACACCTCCAAAATTTTTATATGCTTCTAAAACTATATCTAAATGTTGAAAAAGCCTGGAACATTTTTCTGGCTGTTTTTTCACATAAAACACTAGCAAAGATGCAAAAAGCCTGTAACCAATTGTTAATAGACTTGGTTACAAGCCTTCTCAAATCTTCGTCTGTTTTCCCATCCTTACCAATAAGCTTGTGTATGAATTCTTTGGACGAGGAGAGTAAGGACAATAAATCCAAAAATGACCCCCAGCCAAATTTTTTCTTTTAGGTGAAAACCTAATGGAGACAAAATGCATGGCAAAGATTATTTTCTGTGTGTTTCTGGTACATTCTGGTGCTTAGCCTTATTCTCATTGACAGAAGAAGGGGCTTGTGTGCACAATGCATCAGAATTTGTGCAATTAGCATTTTCACCACTAGATTGCGCCCACACTGAAGCCACCAAATCTTCTAATGTAAATGGAATAGAGCTCCTTAGACTAGATTTCTCCATAGGCAAAGAAACCTTGTTAGCTACACTTTAACAATGCTAAGCTCTCTTACTGTGTTCACTAAAATAGAAGAAAATAATTGAGCGGAGAACTCACCAACCCCATATAGAGCAGTTGAAGATCCTGCCTGACCTCTTGATTGACAGATCACCGGGAAGGGACTACCTGTTAGCTGCTGTCCGGTGTTCTTGAATGGGTTGGTGTGCAGAAGCTGGTCCTCTGTCTGGTGTGTTGTTCTTCTCTGGCTCCCCTGGTTTCCTGGGCAGCGCCAACTTCAACTGGGCTTTTCTCCTGGATGGTGGCTCCCCTGCCCTGCAGTCAGCGTTTAGCGGAGACAGTGCAGGGCAGTGAGGGGGAGTATCTTCTGTCTTTACAGTGCCTCCTTTGTGCGGTGCCCCCCCCCCCTAGCCAGGCGGAAAGTGACACGCCGGACCTCCTGGTGAACCGGATCTTCCCTCAGGGTCAGCAGCTCCTTTTACTCCAGAAACTCCACAGGGGTCCAATCTTCTATGTGAAATGGTGGGGAAGCCTCTCTGATGATGGACACGGCTGCAGAGGTAGTGGCAGCAGAGCCATTGGAGACGATGTCAGCATACGAGGGGACAGACATCCCGGGGGTGCTGCCGGTTCTTCCACCCGGTTCTTGACCCGATGCCTTTGACAGATCCAAGCAACTCCACATCGAGTCATCCCCTACTTCCTCACCGGCTCTCTCGATCAGCTGTCTCAGGAGGGACATTGTCTTCAGCCAGGGCAAGCACTGTTTGCTGAATGGAGCAAGCTCCTAGAACACCAAAGCTTGTTCTTACTGGGGCCACTGAACCTCAGGGGCCCAGAACCCCCTTTTTAGTTTAAATTCTTCCCGCTCTTTTTTCCAAACTGCCTGGATACTAGATCACCTGGCCTGCCTAGGAAAAGGTGACCAATAGAGCACCTTCCTGCTCTTTTCTCAAACTGCCTGGATACTAGGTGATCTGACCTATACAGGGGAAGGTGAACAATAGCAGACCTTCCCGCAATTTCTAAGTTAAGGGGATACTTGAAACTCTGCTGCCGCAATCCCATGAGGGAAGGGGGGGTTAGAAACTGTCCCCCTCCCCCCTTTTCCCTTCATTATCTAACGATAGATGAGAACAATCAGTTTTCCATGTATTCTATGCTGTCTGGTAGGGTTGTGTAACTCTCAGGAACAAATAGACAAAATATAATCCTTTAGCAGGTAAAACAGCTCTCATATATGTATTGCTTCTATGTGTTTGGTGGTTTGTCTAAAGTTCAGCTTTAATAACAAGAGCTGGCAAGCAGAGGAAGAGAGAAAATACATTTGTATTTTCATGTGAATGACTAAGGTAAAGATCCAGCTGTGCTATTATTTCACTTGCTTGTCCATAAAAAGAGATATGTGCTTCTGCCCTTTGCTTCCTCTCTGACATTTTCAGATCTGATCCCACCCCAGTCCTGTGCATTGCTTGTTCTAAATGACATTGGACCTATGTGTGTGACTGCAGTATATGCAGATTATATATTATACAATACATCTCAAACACAGATTAACTTATATTTAGATGGACTGCACAGAAATACCAGTCAGAATTAAAATGGCTGGCATAAAATACCAGCAGCTATTGTCAATTTCTCCCACTATATTCTATGCATATTTCCCCCCAACTATACTGATTTCTGCTGGACTTTCCAGTAATTTGAACCAAACCCTAGGGTCCCATGGACGCATTCCATGTCCTGGCATTTTTGCCAGAATGAGCATCCTAGCAACAAACACTGGGGCATGGGGGGGGTTCAATGCTGATATCTGACTGACGCAAGTACTGGAGAGTGGAGAAAACATATCCGCACTTCCTGTTTCTGGTCATATACATGAAAATGTCACATGACTTAAGGAACACAAGGAAAGTCAGGGACAGACTTCCATTGCTCAGAAACGCCATGCTGGTCTGAGGTCTGAAGTGGATTTGGAAGATGGAGGTAGCTGATCTGAGGTCTAAAAAGGGTTAATCAGGGGTTCAAAAATAACTTTAAAGAGAGCTGATCTGAGGGTCGAAGTGGGGTTGATTGGGGGTCTAAAGGTGCTGTAAACAGGGCTTATCTAAAGTCTGTAGAGGGGCTCAATGGCAGTCAATAATGTAGATTAAAGGGGGCAATCTGGGAACCACTAACCCCAGGGCATTTTTATATCCACTGACACCATTGTCATTTTTCCTCCCCTAACTTTTTTTGCTCCCAATGACCAATAATGCAGGGTCTTTTTTGGTACTTAGCAATGAAGCCAAGAATTTTTACCCCCACTGACCAATAACGCCAAGCATTTTGCTAACACTGACCAATGATGCTGGACATGTTTTTTCCCACTTATCAATTAAATGAGTTTAAATGAGTTTTCTTAACCCTGATAATTGCAGAAGGCATTTTCCTCCCACTGACCACCAACAGCGGGACATTTACAACAGCTAGGCAACTGGGATTTTTAGGAGTTCTGCAATGGCAGCCACAATATTTTCTTATGACAGGTTTACTTTTGGTAAATCAACGCCACTGAGTTATATAAAATGCTGCAGTTTTTATAAAAGAGTTACAAACGCACATAACAATAATATTCATTTGTGGATTCCAATCATGATGGAATTTGTAAAAAGCATTACATAAAGATGTCCGGAACATGTATTTTTTGTTATTATTGTATCAGAAGGCCTATTAAGTTTGTAAGGGTTCAGCTATCTGAGCCCATTTCTACAATAAATAGTTATTTTAACCATCTAGGACCAGCAACAAAAAAGCTTTCTTTAAGTCAGTACTATTACTGGACTTGAGGTCACTCTGTAGTGTGGTGTTGCACCACCAAATGATCTCTGTGGTAATGGTGGTACAAGGTGCAAAAAATTAGGGAATGAACAGGAGCTCAGGTTTGGTTTGGTTGATGAGGATATGTATGCTACTATTACTTGGTTTTAAAGTGTAACTGCGCTCTTATTTTTGGAATGCCCCCTCTCTCAGTTTTATATTCACTGGATACTTAGCTGGATCATGACTATGGGGTATTTTCATTGTGCACAGTCTCTTACGGTATCAAAATCTTTCATTTTGTGCTGTAATAACAATTTCATCCTATGAAATTTTTGTACTCCAGTGGTGAAGATAAGTTTGACACTCAGCCCTGGGGCACCAAGGAGACTGCTCAGCCAAGAACTCTCTGAATCCGAGACAGAGGGCAGCTGGAGAATTAAAAAAAGTGGAAAGGCACTGAAAGGGTGCAGTTGCATCACAAAGGTGCATGCTTTAGGACTGTCACCCAGATCTTTGCCTTATCACCTAATACATTACTGACCTGCAGCAAACATACCAAACAATTGTTTAGGTCGGATTCACACCTATGCGTTTTTAGTGCTTTTTGCATTTTGCAGATTTGTACTACAGTCCATTTAAAATGGTTTGCTATGGAACACGTTCTGTAGTGCAAATCTGCAAAATGCAAAAAGCACTAAAAATGTATAGGTGTGAATCAGGCATTAGACCATTCAGACTTTACTGGCTGCATACTTGCTCCAGGTAAGTGACTCAGTCAGGTTAGATTCACATCTATGCATGTTGCTTTTGAGCATTTCTGCAGTGCTTTTTGCTGTGTTTTCCATGTTTTTTAACCGCGGTTTTATCGTGATTTTGCTGAGATTTGCATTTTCTTTTTTTTACAATGTATAAAGCTGGTTGCTAAGTAGAGGGCTGGGAAGCCAGCCGCTGCATCCTTAACAACTGATGAGTCATCGCCTGACAGAGGGCTGGCTTCCCCACTGACAGCTGAATTGCCGGCTAAAATAAATTGTTAAAAAAAAAACAGCGTGGGTTCCCCCCCCCCAGGTCCATACTAGGTCCTTGGGTCTAGTATGGATTCGGAGGGCCCCCCCATGCCAATTTATTTTTCAAATGGCGTCGTGGAGTCCCCCCCAAAATCCATACCAGACCCCTAGCCGAGCATGCAGCCCGGCATGTTAGGAAAGGGAGGGGACGAGCGAGCACCCCCCCCATCCTGTACCATACCAGACCGCATGCCCCCAAAATGGGGGGGTGGACGCACGTTGATGGAGAAAAGGGCCTCTCCTTGGCAACCCTGGCCGGTGGTTGTCGGGGTCTGCAGGCAGGGGGCTTATCAGAATCCAGAAGCCCCCTTTAACAAGGGGCCCCCAGATCCCTCCCCCCATGTGAATGAGTATGGGGTACATTTTACCCCTACCCATTCACCAAAAAAAATTGTGTAGTGTGACAAAAGACAGTAGGCAGTTTTTGACAAGTCCTTTATTAAAAATGTCATCTCCTTCTTCCACTTCTTCCTCTGGTCTTCTCCTTCCCCCGCTTCTTCTTCTGGTCTTCTTTCTCCGGTTTTCTTTGTTTGGTGTTCTTCCCCCGCACACCGCCGACTCTCCTCCGATGCTGTGTCTCGCTGATCTGTCCGCACCGATGTCAATCATTTCGTAGATACCTATGGGACCTATGGGACCTATGTAGCCATCAGATGACTTTACCTGGAGACCCCACCCCCTTGTTACTTCATCGCCTGGTGCATGATGGGTCTGTGATATCAGGAGGGGCCGGGGTCTCCGGATGACATCATCCGATGGCCACGCCCCATAGTTATCTAGGAAATGCTTGACATCAGTGCAGACAGGTCAGTGGAACGCGGTATTGGAGGAGGGTCGTCTGTGGGAGTGCCGCCGGAAGAAGAACACTGGACAAAGAAGACCGGAGAAAGAAGAAGCGGGAGAAAGAGAAGACCGGAGGAAGAAGCAGGAGAAGGAGACTGGAGGAAGAAGAAGCAGGGGAAGAAGAAGACATTTTAAATCAAGGACTTGTCAAAAATTGTCTATTGTCTTTTGTCACACTACTTTTTTGGGGTAAATGGGTAGGGGTACAATGTACCCCATACTCATTCACATAGGGGGGTAAGCTGTCCTGCCAGGCTGCATGCTTAGTTAAGGGTCTGGTTTGGATTTTGGGGGGAACCCCATGCCATTTTTTAAAAATTTTGGGGCATGAGGGGTCCGAATCCATACTAGACCCAAGGGCCTGGTATGGACCTGGGGGAGACCCCACGCTGTTTTTTTCACTATTTTTTTTTTAGCCGGCAATTCTTTTTCACATTAAGTTTTGAGCTGAGGGGAAGCGCGCTGACAGCTGATGACTCCTCCGTTAAGGACGCAGCAGCTGGATTCCCGGCCCTCTCCTTTGCAACCAGCTATATAAACAGTGTAAAAAAATGCAATACGCAAATCGCAGCAACCGCACGGCAAAAACACAGTACTTGCGTTTTGGATGTGGGTCCATTGAAGTCTATTACATGCAAAATGCTGCATTTTGCGGGAAAAAAAGTCCCTGACCCTTTCCAAAATCACAGAGGCACAAAAATGCATTGATGTCAATGTGTTCCATAGGAACCCATGTTAACAAAAATTCCCTGCATTTCTGCAAAATGCATCAGAAAACGCATTTGTGTGAATCTAGCCTAATCGATGAAGGCTTTTGGTCAAATCATATGTGCATGTCCGACCACCATCCACTGTCTGCAGTTTAGGATTTGAGACATGACATTTTCTGACATTTCAGATTTTATAGTGTTTTGGTTTTGACTGCTGTTCAATATGACTATATAAACACTTCTCTTGTAAATTGTAAAAAATAGGTTCCTGTATTTTAATCTGAAACATATAGATCTCTGTGCTGATCCTGAGGGCTTGTTCATAATATCAGTGTTGGACTGCATCCCAATGCAAGGACAAGGCAAATAGCCTTATGTCTTATATTAATACCAATGTACTGTATTAGTGTGCACTGAAAATAAAGAACATACAGTATTGCATTTTTGTGCACCATGTTTCAATGGCCATTGTTGCAATACCCTGCAACACATCTTAACCTGTTGCCACCCGTGTAACACATATGTGCAGAGGCAAAAAGGTGGGCTTTAAAGGATAAGTTCACCTTTTAACAAAAAATAATCAATGCACATTTGTTTACATATAAAAAAATAGAATTTTTTTCTGGAGCATCTAAAGCAGGGGTGCCCAACCAGTGGCCCGGGGGCCACACGTGGCCCGTGGAGCCCTCTGATGTGGCCCACGACCTCCTGCTCTGGGATAGAATAGAAAGAATATGGTTATTAAAGGTCAGTTTATTACTAAAATCACAGTGTGTATAAGGGCATATCTTTTCTGCAGTGGTTACTGGGCTGCTTTTAAACTGATCCACAGGTGCAGCGCAGTTTACCTGCGGGTTACCTGCACTGAGCCATAGACTTCTATTATTACCTGTGAGTTTGGTGAGCTTTCTAAAAAGTGCACCAAACCTGCAGAATATAATAGAAGTCTAGTGCAAACTGCAGGAAAGCCAAAGGTATACTGCAAATGCAGAGTGGACACGGACATGCCATCCACCCGCTCCGCTCACTGTGGCCCACAACTGGTTACCAAGTCGCTTAAGTGGCCCTCGCTCTTCAAAAGGTTGGGTACCCCTGATCTAAAGGATTGCACCATGGATCAGCAGATCACTGGTGCCATGGAGGTCTCCTGCAGACCTATCAGTGTATCTGTGTGCCTGTACATCATATGGGCAACCAGATACAATATGAAAGGAAGACTCAATTAACTACCATGGTTCTCCACAGTAATGACTGCTAGCCGATTGCCGATCATGTGGCCACTGTGACAGCCACACAGATGTCCTGAAAAAACAATTTTGTGTGGATACCTCTATTTGTGGCCCACTTTTCTATATTATGAGTTCATTTGTTTTATTATATATGTTTGCATCAGACCCAATGCATGACAGTCATGACTGAAAGATAGTACCGGACATATCAAGGTATTAAATCCTAGTTGATTGTTCTGCTACAATGTTTTTATTGGTTCCCTTCAAGTGGGTTAATAGAACAGCTAGCTGTCTACTGAATTACTAGTTAACAATAATCAATAAGTCCATCTACTGTATACACAATATTCTGACATTAGGATGAAACTGGTATGTGGAATAGCTTTGTGATTCATTTTTTTGGCTTTATAATGGACCTGGATGATAGACAAAAGTCCTCGATAACATGAAAGTCTGTGTATGTGTACAAAGTTTGTGCCAACACAAGTTCCCCTACTGCATATACTACTATTTATTCAGCAAACACAGCTCAGTTTACATTTCTGGCACAGCCCCAGTGTCAGCCTGTGTTGAGCAATCAAGACAGCCAAGGACCAGCAACTTGAAGACGCCAGGGTGAAGATTCTGGCACTAGTGAGAGACCTCACAAGAGTTGGACTATTGGAACAGAAGTCGATTTTTTTATACTTCCCATTCAATTAAAATATACATACAGAATAGAATGTAAAACACAAAAATATATCATGTTTAAATCACTTTACTGGTAATTATATTAATAACACAGAATAGGAGACCCATAAACTCCTTCAAACCTCACTATGTGATGTCATCAGACTAGATATTTAACACACATTACCCAAAGCATTTCTATAGGGGTCTGCATGGGTCCTTGAAAGCATGTTATCAGCTTGTCAGGGTAATGGATAATGACTCATCTCCATCCTTGTCTTTCAGCAGGCAAATTTACATCTTAGCTGGGCTCATACTATCATGTCAAGATGACACCACACCATACTTAGCAATCTTATAATTAAGCTGACCTTCTCCCGAGATCTGAAATGGGTTTAGCACACCATCCAGCAGACCTTCTCCAGCTAAATACAAGAATATAATAATAAAAAAAAAGTAGAGGGCTGTAGCATGCTGAGTTTCCTTATTTCTTGATTAGCGTTGAAAAGAATAATCTTAATAAGTATAGCCATCAAGACAAACAGCATAATTTAAAACAGTACAATATGCTTCACTTATTTTACTCTGTTGATGGCAAGAATATTTGTAGGATAGGTGGGGAAATATGTGTCCATCCCTGCATTACAGGTAGGCGACCTGGGACAGGCCATGATACTTGCCCAAAACCAACATCAATAAATCATAAAGTGGTACAACCAATCTTTCACTCATCTCCATAACATAGTGATTTTATTCAGCAGGTAGGAAAATCTTTCTGCACTAGAGCCTTGACTCCTGAGATGCCGATTATCATGCTCTAGTTATGCAGAAACAGCCCCAAAATCACAAGCATGGCTACATATCAGAAGCTTTGACTGCTTTATATAGCTTAACCACTTCACTCCCGGCCCATAGTCACATGAGGTCCGCAGATGGGATCTCCCATCCTGGGTGGGTGTCATATGACGTCCTTGGCTTGTCGGCGTTTCTGTGGGCCCCTGGGGGCCCACAGCACGGCGATCGGGGATGAGTCGTGTCCCTCAGACACAGCCCATCCCAGATCTGTGTAAAGAGACAATAAAAAATGGCTCTTTACCACGTGACCGGCTGTGTCCAATCACAGCCGGTCACATGCACTGTCCACATGCACAGCGCAGATCAGTGATCGGGGACGAGGCTTGTCACCCTGACACAGTCCAATCGAGGAAAAGAGCCAATGAAAGTATGGTGGTTGGCTTAGGATCCAAACATACAGAAACCCTCACAAGATGCTTTTGTGGTTTTACTTAATGTACAGTGCTCAAAGACATCAGTATCTGCGGGTTATATGTTTGTGCCCAGCTGCATGATTAAAAACCGCTTTATGCTACTGCGACAGTTTAGATACACCTTGTTACAAGATGAAGCCAACTGGAAAAGTCAAGGTGGAGTAAAATGTTTTTGATCATTAGTGTCAAATGTCATCTTTCAAAAACCTACACCATAAAAGCAATCTGCCCTGATGGCAAACAGCTGCATAAAAGTTC
This sequence comes from Lithobates pipiens, assembly GCF_037356315.1. Lineage (NCBI taxonomy): Eukaryota > Metazoa > Chordata > Amphibia > Anura > Ranidae > Lithobates > Lithobates pipiens. Next base: position 136,882,509 of record NW_027507748.1, read on the forward strand.
TTACACATTCTCAGACCCCCAGATGCTTATTATTCCCACAACACTGAAGCAGAACTTGCTCTGTGTTCAAACCTACATAGTAATACTGTACTGCCCCAGAATAAGTATTCAGGTTGGATTCAGAGAATGCTATCTTCCTGTTTCTTCTGGAGAGACTCTCAGTTTGTAGGTCTACTTCAAATATGCCTGTTTGCCTCATATTGGCATGATATCTATTGAAGTATGCTATAAGAAAGTAGGTATTTGGTATCTTGCAGAGTACAGTAGGGACTAGATAAGCAGAGATTAATTTGATGCAGTTGACCAGCTTGAATATGTATTGCAATGTATGTGAACCTAAAATCCCTGCATGCAAAGTTTGCTGAGAATATTTAAGAATTTAAAGTAGTGTGCAGAAGGTTGATTCACAATTTCACTGTTAAATAAGCCATCTTCATTTATCAGGTGAGTTGTAGCTTTGATCATATATGGTCAGGGTTTAGGCTCGGCTTAGGTTGACTGAATGGGTAAAAATTAGTTTATGCCTTGTACAGGTATACATACATATAACTAGCTGTAAAGAAGAAAATACAAACAGATACAGATGCAACTCTATCTACACAGCATCTTGCCTAAATGACGTAACACAGGAAGAACAGCATAACTACTTTTCTTCAAGTCACTCAGCATTAATCACACTAGGAGGAAAAGGCTGAATGGGGCGACCCATAAGTACAGACGTCAACAGGACATGCATTATATCCACGTAGGCTCTTCTAAGTGGTACAGATTAAAAAGTGAATCACTGATCAAAATGGTTTCCCATGACTCATAAATAAGAGTTCAAATGCAAGAAATTATAAAACACAGTTTTCATATTGGCTTACAGAACTAATCAAAAAGCAGATCCATCAAGAAACAGGTCAAGCAAAGGTCTACAGCCTAAGTAAAATTTTAAATCTATTGTTAATGCCAAAGATACGTATCAAAAGAAATAACAGCTACACTATATGGTCAAATGTATATGGACTCATTAACATTAGTGAGTTCAAGTGTTTCCAGTGAGGGGTTAATGCTAAATTATATCAGGACATTTTAGACAATAGTGCCTTTTCAAACTCATAGCAAAAGTTTAAGGAAGGCCCTTTTTTGTTTTAGTATGTGTGCCCCAGTGCCCAGAGTAAGGTCTAAAACAGTGGTCATCAACCCTGTTCTCAAGGCCCACTAACAGGCCAGGTTTTATGTATTACCTTGGGGAGAAGTCAACTAGAATACTACAATCACTGAGCAAAAAATGATATCACCTGTGATGTATTTCAGTTATCTTGCAAACCTGGCCTGTTACTGGGCCCCGAGGATAGGGTTGACAACCACTGGTCTAAAAGACAAGACTTAAAGTGGGAGTAAACTCCCTTGCTTGCTTGTTACCTATAGGTAAGCCTATAATAAGGCTTACATATAGGTACAGTAAATATCTCCTAAATGTGCACCGTTTAGGAGATATTTACTTGCGAAGCTCCCGGTGACCTCACTGGTGCATGCGCTCTGAGAGAACGAAATACCTGTGCCCTTCCTTCAGAATTCTGTGACGTAAACAGTGGCTCCTGCGGGATGTGCTCGTCCAATCAAAGGACCAGAGACTGCCAACCTGGAAGACCAATGACAGCGCGCCACTGGAGGACTTTGTTTTATGGTAACTTTCACATAATGTGCTAGTAAGCGATGCATACTAGCAGGGCCGGATTAACATAGGGGCTATTGGAGCTGCAGCTCCAGGCCCCTTTCTCAAGATAGGCCCATTTGCCCAAAAAAAAAAAAAATCTATTTTTTTTTTTTTTTTAAAGATAGACTTGTACGAGGATTGTAGCTCGGCGATCAGTCACAGAGACCCCACATTTGGGGGGTAGGTAGCTAAAGACCCACTCCAGCACTGGTTAAAATATGGGGCTGCTATCATCTATGGATACGGGGCTCCTTGCGCAGACTGTCAGACGCTACATACAGAGCGGTCAGTATAAATACAAGCTGGAACACTCTGCAGCAGACTCAGAGGATGAACTCACATAGCTTATAATAATTATTTTTATATTACTTATGATAATTAACCCCTTGCCACCCAGGCCCATTCTGAGACTTCTCTCCTACATGTAAAAGTCATCATTTTTTTTATGCTACAAAATTACTCAGAACCCTCAATCATTATATATTGTTTTAGCAGACACCCTATGGAATAAAATGGTGGTCTTTGCAATGTTACACGATATTTGCGCAGCAATTTTTGAAACGTGTTTTTTGGAAAGAAACTGTTTCATTCATTTAAAAAAAACACTAAAGTTAGCACGATTTTTTGCTGTGTACTAAGCGATGTTTACATTTTTTTACAGGTTACATGTTTATAGTTACAGAGGAGGTCTAGTGCTAGAATTCTTGCTCTCACAGTAACGATGGTGGCGTATGTAACCTGTGTGTATCTGGCTCTGATACTAACGAGTGCCTACCCAGGGACTAACTAGTATCTCTCCCCAGCCTTTCCCCACACACCCTCTCACCTGCTGACCTGTGAATGGGGCGATCACTCCCGCAGGGTTATGGTCTTCTGCCAGGGAATACAATGATTAGTGCTGCTAACTATAGCTGGCAGCACTGATTGTTTTGGGGAAAACCTGACAGGCTGGTTGTACTCAAGTCGATTAATAGGTTGACTTGTGTAAAACCAGCTAGCCCATACATAGATCGACTATGGCTGGTCTATGCTTAATTGGTGTAATTTCAATCCATGTATGGCCAGCTTAACCACTACGCAGTCCCTAAACATCCTTCCACAAACCTTTCAATTTTTCATTCCCAGATTACTTCATCCTCCTCTCCTATACATAGTGCCCACTGTCATACTCTCCACACTTCTCTCCTATACATAGTGCCCACTGTCATACTCTCCACACTTCTCTCCTATACATAGTGCCTACTGTCATACTCTCCACACTTCTCTCCTTTACATACTGCTCACTGTCATACCCTCCACACTTCTCTCCTATACATAGTGCCCACTGTCATACTCTCCACACTTCTCTCCTATACATAGTGCCCACTGTCATACTCTCCACACTTCTCTCCTTTACATACTGCTCACTGTCATACCCTCCACACTACTCTCCTATACATAGTGCCCACTGTCATACTCTCCACACTTCTCTCCCTTACATAGTGCCCACTGCCATACTCTCCAATCTTCTCTCCTTTACATACTGCTCACTGTCATATCCTCCACACTACTCTCCTATACATAGTGCCCACTGTCATACCTCCAACACTTCTCTCCTATACATAGTGCCCACTGTCATACCCTCCACACTTCTCTCCTGTATATACTACTCACTGTCATACCCTCCATACGCCTCTCCTATACATAGTGCCCACCGTCATACCCTCCCTCCACACTCCTCTCCTGTAATTACTGCTTACTGTCCTACTCTCCACACTTCTCTCCTGTACATAGGGCCCACTGTCATACCCTCCACACTCCTGTACATATTGCTCACTGTCATACCCTCCACACTCTTCTCTTCTACATAGTGCCCAATGTCATACCCCCTACACTCCTCTGCTGTGCATACTGCCCACTGTCATACCCTACACACTCCTCTCCTGTACATAGTGCCTTCTGCCATACCCTCTGCACTCCTCTCATGTACATAGTGCCCACTGTTAGACCCTCCACATTCCTCTCCCTCACCTGCACATACTTCCCACTTTTATACCATTCATACTCCTCCCCTATGCCTCTTACCCACAAAAACTGTTCTTTAAAATTATACTGAATATCCTCAGTGTTACCAGCTCTAGAATGGGCACACTTTTGTTAGTTCAACTAAAGGAAATCTCACAGTCCTCATATTTGTTCTGCCCCATTATTAGTACTTTTTTAATTTTGTAATTACTATTGTGATGTATAGAGGAACATAGGGGATGTCAGCTACTCCAGATATAGCACTTGCAAAAAAAGCGTCCCTGAAAATATTTTTGAAATGTTGACAACTATGTACTAAGGCACTGCCCAAGGGCCACAGGTAGGGGGCCCCATGACAGGCTCCTGTGATATTAAAGCGGTAGTAAACTTTTCTAACATTACTACTTTTTAGAGGTCCTGGGGTAGGTTATGCCACAATGTACAATTATGCCCAGCATATTAGCACATTAGGGTACACTTACCTATCAGACTGAGCCCTCCAGTGCTGTGCTGTGAGCACTTCCATCTTCACCCGGTCTTACTTCTGGGTTCTGTGCCTTCGGACACTTGCCTTGGCCAGGCTGCTTTGATGTCATTCCCACACATGCTCATGTGCATCCTCTCTCTCCCATCCCCCCCATTTCTCTCTCATCCTCCCTCCCTTACCCTTCAAACCTCTTTCATCCCCTTTCTCCCTCTCTCTCTCTAATTTAATTTGTTATAACAAAAATAGTTAGCATTTTTATTTATTTATTGTTTATAAAAGGCCCCACAAAAATCTTCAGCACCAGGCCCACGAAGTTCTTAATCTGGCCCTGCATACTAGTACATTACAGCTTTGCCTTGCAGGTTTAAAAAAAAAAAACACGGCAGTTTACTTTACTTTAATGAGTTTTATGTGATGGAACTCCTATGGCCTGCACAGAACCCTGACCTCAATCCTACTAATTACCTTTGAGCAGGGGTGGACTGACCTGTCGGTCACTTTGGCCGTGGTTCAAACGCCCGGCCACTGAAAGGGGCCCTCCAGCGCCACTTGCTTGAACACCTTGCAGCCACTGGCCCCAGAGCTGTCTCAGAGGGGAAGAGGGAGGGCGAACGCCTCCGGGTCACACAGAACGGGAATCTCCCGCTTACCTGGCGACCGCTGTCATCCGATGTTCTGCCTCCTGCACCGGCTCCCTTGAAAGACGTCACAGTGGTCCAATGCCAGGAAGTGTGACGTATATCAAAGGAGGTGGGACATCTGATGACAGGTGTCACAGCGTGAGATACCTGCTTTATGTAATCCTGCGGCTCTCCTCTCTAACCCCCATGCATTGATCAGGCTGCATTGAGGGGCACAGTTGAGGCTGCACTGATGAGGCTGCATTGCTGGGCACTGGTGAGGCTGCATTAATGAGCACTGGTGAGGCTGAATTAATGGGCACTGGTGAGGCTGCAAAATGGCGAAAAGGAAATGTGTCCATGTCCCCGTCCAGCCCCAGTCCAGTCCTCTCCTCCCCTCCCTCCCTCCCTCCTGCCTCAACGAGGCAGCTGAAAGCAAAACAGTGCTCTATCTATGGAGGAAAGCTGTCAACACACCGCGTTAACCCCCCTGACGGTATTCCCGAGTGTGGCTCGGGGTGAGATTTTTGTACCATTAGCGGTAACCCCGAGCCACACTTGGGATTGCATTGCTGGATCCAGAAAGAGATAACGTACCTTATCTCCGGAATCCCGCGATGTATCCCCGCTGTGTACGGCAGCCGGACCTTCCGCCCGATGCACTGTGTGCCCTGGCTTCCGTTCCCTGCGAGCGAAGCGATGCAGGGAGGTGGAGCCAGAGCCAAATTCAAAAAGTTAAAAACACAAACACACTGATACATTGTAATCCTATTGGATTACATTACTAAATAAAATATAACTGACCTTAGCTTGCCCCCATTGCTTTATCCAGTGCCCCTGCCTGCAGTTTTACTGTACTTTGTGTCTGGAAACTGCAGAGCGACCATGGCATCAAAAAAGCGCGCCTCTACCTCAAAAGTGGCATATGACCTGTTTGAAAACAGCGACAGTGATACGGAATCGCTTGCAGAAGTGAGTGATAGCGATTTGTGGGGAAGTTCGTCGTCAGGCACGGAAAGCAATTTTAGCGATGATCCTGCGACTTTGCCCAGTGATGTGCGGACTTGGTGCTCAATTAATTGCGGTACGGAGCATGCAGCGCCCCCAAGATTTCCATTTATTGGAACGCCTGGTATCAAAGTGGATGTGGATGACAACGAACCACGAACAACAAGCTGCTACGCATCAGAGGTTTGCAAGGAGCAGAAAGTAGGAACCAGTAACCAAGGAGGACATTTGGAAGTTTCTGGGCCTCATAATTCTACAGGGAGTAGTTGGGAAACCCCTGCAGAAGTGGTACTGGACCACCAACAAATTGCTAGCAACTCCTTTTTTTGGCACCGTTATGTCGGAGTACATATTTTCCCTTATTATAAAGTATCTGCACTTTGAGAATAATGAGGAATTCGACGAGACTTCTCATCCAGCACCAAAACTAAAAAAGATTTGGGGGCTTTACCAAATGATTCAGCAAAATTTCCAGAAGACCTATGTACCCGACAGAGACATCAGTATCGACGAAAGTCTGATGGCCTACAAAGGAAGACTCAGCTGGATGCAGTTTATTGCGTCCAATAGGGCACATTTTGGAATAAAATCATTCATGCTCTGTGAATCCAGCACTGGGTACATATGGAATTCCATACTTTACACCGGGAAAGGAACCAAGTTCAATGAGAGATTCGGTAACTATGGACTGGCAACCGCTTCCGTGCTTACTCTGATTGAACCGCTGCTGAATCAGGGCTACTGTGTAACCACAGACAATTTTTACAGTTCTCCAGAACTATATGAGTTCCTTTTGCAGCATAAAACAGATGCATACAGGACCGTTAGAGCTAATCAGCGTGACTTGCCACCAACCTTTGTCAATAAAAAGCTCAAGGCAGGAGAAATAGTTGCCTGGCAAAAAGGAAAAATGATGGCACTGAGATGGCGTGACAAAAAAGACATGTGCCTAATGAGAACCATTCACAACACCTCTACTGTCATGGTACAAACAAAAGGTGGAAAAGACATGAAGCCCCAAGTCGTGATGGACTACAACCATACTATGGGAGGTGTTGACCGAGCTGACCAGGCCATGACTTTTTACCCAGCCATGAGGAAGCAACAGAAAAAATATTATAAAAAAATCTTCAGGCACCTTCTGGAGCAGTGCCTGTGGAATGCTTTCATTCTTCTAAAAAAAATAGTGACAAAGCTGTTGTTCATGTGGACTTTGTTTGGAAAGTTGCCGAACTTATTTTCCTCAGGCACCAAACACCAACGACAGTAAACAGATCTGGCCATCGTGCTGCTGGCGTTGTGAACCCGGAACGCCTGACTGGTCAGCACTTTATGGACCACATTCCACCAACGGAAAAGAAGGCAGCGTGTGTGGTTTGCTGCTCTAAGAGTGACGACACTGGAAGGAAAATTCGAAAAGAAACCAGGTTCTACTGTCCTGTGATTTTGGACTTTGTGCTGTACCATGTTTTAAAATTTTCCATACCAGAGACTTTTACTGAAGCAATATGACTACCAATATTGCACCCTTGTTTGACAAAAAAAAAATGTCAGTGTTTTTGATTATATTATTTACTAAAATGTATTGAATAAAAAGTATGATTATTATTATATTATTATTTGTTATTATTTACAGTTATTTATTATATTATAATTTATGATTTTGTGTTTCAAACTTTATCCTACCCGGGATGTCTACTAGACTTTGGTTTAAACAGATTTCAGTGAGTTATTCCTAAGAATTGCAGGCTTACAATATAAAACGCCAAATTTCCATTCAAAATAATGGTACCGCTTTCAGCACCTAAAATCCGAAATAATCATACCACCAGGGAGGTTAAGGAGCAGCTTGTCAGTATGATCAGTGGGAAGAGCATTATCAGTGTGCAGCACCGTGGGGGTTAAGAGTGCAGGACTTGTTGTTTGACATGCTGTTAGAAACTGTGAGCCCGTTCGCTACCCCGAAACAGTAATTTTTTGGCAATGGTTTTTGGCCTAGTGTATTTTTCATTTTCAGTATCAGTTTCGGCACCATTTGTTAGTCACTTATGTAAAGTTTTTCTAAATCTACTGGTCCATCTAACACTAATCTCTTCAGAAACCACAGTGGGTTTATGTGCTCACATTTAAACAGTGGCCTTGCTTTATGCAATGTTTAATGTATATAAATATGACATTTTGGGGGAGATTTACTAAAACTGGAGAGTGCAAAATTTGGTGCAGCTCTACATAGAAACCAATCAGCTTCCAGTTTTTTTTTGGTGTGGGGGGGGGGGGGGGGGGTGGTGAAAGCTTAAAGGGATTGTAAAGGGAATTATTTTTTTTTTAAAGATAACAAATATGTTATACTTACCTCCACTGTGCAGCTCATTTTGCACAGAGTTGCCCCGAACCTGCTCTTCTGGGGTCCCTCGGCAGCTGTCTCGGCTTCCCCCCGCAAGTACTTCTCATGTTCATGCGAGCTCTTTCACATAGTGAGAATTGCTTGCGGGGTGCTCCCGTGATACAGCCAGCAGCTATAGCCGCTCACTGTATCACTCAGCCCAGTCCCCCGACAAGCCGCGTCATTGGATGTGATTCACCGCAGCACAAGCCAATGGCTGTGCTGCTTTCAATCCATCCACTCTAGCCAATCAACGACAAGGCTGAGCGGCGAAGAAGACGTCGGAGGCGAGCGTGGGGCTTTTGAGGGGTCAGGTAAGTAAAATGGGGGTCTGGGGGGACTGGCATTGTCAGATGCTTTTTCACCTTAATGCATTCTATATTCTATAATTTTTAACCTTTACAACCCCTTTAATTGAGCAAGCTGAAGTTAGAAGTGGATTGGCTACAATGCACAGCTGCACCAGATTTCACATTATCTAGTTTTAGTAAATCAACCCTGTAGAGTAAAGTGGGGTACACACTATAAGAAAATCGGGCGAACATTCATCTGATTTTTCTCGATGTTTCACAGCAAATCGGAACCAATGAAAGAAAATATTCTTGTACGATAAAGGCTTTTTTTTGTTGTTTATTGTTTCTGATCATGCACAGTCTTTCCTTTCAGATTTTTCTTGTACAAAACTGTACACATTAAACAAAAATCGTTTGTTCTGTTCCCGTACAAGAAAAATTTTGGAGTTTGTCACTTCAGGAGTTTTCTTAAGAAAATTCAGAATCGGCTATACGAAAATCATATGAAAATTCTTTATGTTGGCCATACACTATATGCAGGAATGTACTGGCCACCGGGACTACCGGGAGTTTCCCGGTGGGCCGATGGCTCAGTGGGCCACTCTGATGTAAGGGGGCTGCTGATGGGACACTCTAATGTAAGGGGGCTGCTGATAGGACACTCTGATGTAAGGGGGCTGCTGATGGGACACTCTGATGTAAGGGGGTGCTGATGGGACACTCTGATGTAAGGGGGTGCTGATGGGACACTCTGATGTAAGGGGGCTTCTGATGGGACACTCTGATGTAAGGGGGTGCTGATGGGACACTCTGATGTAAGGGGGTGCTGATGGGACACTCTGATGTAAGGGGGCTGCTGATGGGACACTCTGATGTAAAGGGGTGCTGATGGGACACTCTGATGTAAGGGGGCTGCTCATGGGACACTCTGATGTAAGGGGGCTGCTCATGGGACACTCTGAAGTAAGGGGGTGCTGATGGGACACTCTGATGTAAGGGGGCTGGCTGCTCATGGGACACTCTGATGTAAGAGGTGCTGATGGGACACTCTGTTGTAAGGGGGCTGGTGATGGCACACTCTGTTGTAAGGGGGCTGGTGATGGGATACTCTGATGTAAGGGAGTGCTGATGGGACACTCAAAATGTGAGTGGGCCGGTCTGGATGAAGTCCAGGGCCAAATTTCTGCCCAAGTCCAGCCCCGACTATATGAGAAATCAGTTAATGGGCACAAAATCATCATTGGGACGTTTTTGAGCCAAAAAAACGAAGGACAAGTTTGGAAATTTTCTGCCAAACGAATGATAAATTGAAAGGTTAATGTGTACATCTGCATTAGGTATATGCAAAAAAACAAATAAAAAATGCATTAATTTATGTCCACTGAAAAATGTATCGGTCATTACATTATGGCACTATCTTTTGCGGCCGAATGTTCGTTTTTCGAAAATAGGTTCGTCCCATTTTTCCTATAGTATATGCAGATATTGGGATTTGAAATTTAAATGACTAATGGCATTCTAGCCTAGGAGACTAATGCCCCGTGCACACAATCCGAAAATCGGACGACAGATCGTCTGACTTTTTTCACTTACTAGTCGCAAGTAGAAATCTGAAAGGTTACTAAAGTAACAAAAAAATTCTCACAGGGTAAAAAAAATAAGTGTTGTCATGTGTTGTAGTGTATTTGTATTGTACTTTCGGACGACAACTGTACTGACTAAATGAAAATCGTATGATCTGGTATCGTACGAGGAAAATTTTTGTGCTTGTCCGATCGAATAATATCGGATGAACCGGCATGATCGCCTCTCAAAAGCTCTTCACTAATGATCCACTTTTCATACGATTGCATCGAAAGTGGTATTTTTCGTCTGATATTCAGATCGTGTGTATGGGCCATTAGAGAAATCTGGTCAAAAGAAATGTTTATTCAATTTACAGAAATCAAACATACCGGTATATACAGTTAGCTGCATTAAACTCAAGAATTAAAATGCTGTCAATACTCGTATTTCTGAGTCTTGTGATGTCACACAGCATGAGATCTCACATGTCTCACTATCACACATCAGCTGTGAGAATGTCGTTTTTTTCTAACCTCTACTGAGCATTTTGCAGCCTACATCTAAACACACACATTTATAAATAGGCTGTATTCCCCCCAAGGAAAATTTTGCAAATATTTCTGCCATTCAGCAATGATTAAACCTCCATGAACATACTGTATAATATATGTATGTTTGAATAATTAAGGTGTGGAACAAAATAAATATATTTCAATACATGTTTTTTGTTTTGTTTTTTTAAGTATTTTGCAAAACAAAAAACAAATAAAACACATGATATAAGAGGCTAGTAATATAACCCCACACAAGAAAGTGTGTTAACTATAGGGCCCAATCAAAAAACTGCCCTCAAAAATTTAAAAAGTCCCAAAAAAACACAGGCTGCATATTTTTTTTTAAAACTGCAACTCAAGACCACAAAAAAAACATTAAATTTCCCCTCCATCATTTTTTCAGTGTCAACATCAAATACTAAAATACAACCTATCAATGTAAATGACCCATCTGAGGATCATAGTGTGAATATACTGCTGGGACAGACCCAGCTCTGATGGCAGGCTTTGTCCTATGGGTTTGTGTGCCACTGATGAGAAACACTGAAGTACAAGATTTGTAGCAAATGGTTAGTTCACCTCTTTGGCAGCAATTTTTCCTAACTCTAAAATAAAATCTGTTGGCCTGAGATAACGTTTGATGGAATTGAATTCTTACCCACCCAGATCTATGCACAGGTATAGTCATGTCCCTAATACCGCTTACACACGACTGGACTTTTCAACGGACTTGGTCCGGCGGACTGGAATCCGTTGGACAATTCTATTGTGTGTGGGCTCCAGTGGACTTTTTCTTTCCAAAAGTCCGGCGGACCTAGAAATAAAATTTGCTTCAAATCTGTCCGGTCAAAAAATCCAGTCATCTGTGTCCTAGTCCAATGGACTAAAACCGACGCAAGGGCAGCTATTGGCTACAGGCTAGAAACGTCCTTATTCTACGTCATCACGTTCAAATCCGTTGGACTTTTGGAGTGATCGTGTGTGGTCAAGTCTGTTCGTTTGAAAGTCCGGCGGACCTCAGCTGAAAAGTCCGTTGGATTGTCCACCGGACCAAGTCCGTCGAAAAGTCTGGTCGTGTGTATGTGGCATTACACTTGACCATCTACTATTTTATTATAATATAATACAGATAAAACACACTCGTTATTTCCCATATTGAATTGTAGGCTTACCACTGAACAACAGCTAGACTGATATTCCTTACCAGTCTCGTTACAATGGCTCATACCATCATCTAGGAGCTGGCTTTCTCCCTCTTCTAGTATTACTTCAATCATGTAGCACTCACCTACACATCCTTGGTAATTAGAGATCCGTACCTCTCAGCAGGGACTTTATGAGATATGCCCCTTCTTTTAGTTCCATCTATACTTTAAATTGTTCACAGATCAGAAAATAATTTACTCGTCTTATCCTCTTCTTATCCTTACAGTCTCACTTCCTCTTCATTCTAATGGTATGTCTCCCAATCTTAACTGTTTTAACAGCTACCTGAAAACTACTCATTCTTGGAAGTCTATTATACTTCTCAGAGGCTATCTACCCTTAGTTTATGGTATTTTACTTTATTTTCCACTGTTCATCTTCTGGTTTTCTATGTAACGCCACTGATTTGCTCATGTTCAGGCTCCTTAGCTATAGCTGTGAATTGCTATGCTATTAAAAAGAACTAACCGTACTTTGCATTCCTGTTTCCCCTCTCAGTCCTTCTGGGATAGAAGGGGGTCCCTGGTTTATGGTAAAAAGTGAAATGACTGGAAGAAAAATGTGACACGGATGTATAACACCAAAAGGCCAACCATCTTCAATTTTCCTAGAATCATCCTTCTTCTAATAACAATGTAGAATCTGGTAAGCTATATTTGACACTAAAGCCCCGTACACACGATTGGATTTTCCGACAACAAATGTTGGATGTGAGCTTGTTGGCTGAAAGTCCGACCGTGTGTATGCTCCATCGAACATTTGTTGTTGGACTTTCTGCCAACAAATGTTGGCTAGCAGGTTCTCAAATTTTCCACCAACAAAATTGTTGTCAGAATTTCCAATCGTGTGTACCCAAGTCCGACGCACAAAAGTTCACGCATGTTCGGAATCAAGCCGAAGGAGCGGCACAGGCTAATGAACTTCCCTTTTCTCGGCTCATCGTACTTTTTGTACGTCACCATGTTCCCACGTTCGTAATTGTTGGCCAACATTTGTGTGACCGTGTGCATGCAAGACAAGTTGGAGCCAACAACCTTGGAAAGTCCAATCATGTGTACGGGGCATAAGTGGAGAGATTCTGAAAGCATTATTCAAGTATGATTGGGTAGAGATTTTATTTAGGTCCCTCTAAGGCTAGATATGATAGCAACAGAAAGAGAACCATACCACCAGTTGCTATTGACATCAAACAAAACAGATATTTATTTTTGGGATTCATTTTAAGTGTTAAGCCTCGTACACACGATCGGATTTTCGGCAGGGAATTGTGTGATGACAGACTGCCTAAAATCCGACCGTTAGTATGCTCCATCAGACAATTGTTGGCCAATTTTCCACCAACAAATGTTGGATGGCAGGCTAGTAAATTTTCGGCAAACAGCAGTCTGTCAGATTTTCCTATCGTGTGTATACAAGTCCATCACACAAAAGTCCAAAGTAGAATCATGCATGCTCGGAATCAATGCTCACCAAACACAACATTAGCAGAAGGTGCCCAAAGGGTGGCACTGAAGAGCAGAAATTACTTCGTAGTACGTCACTATGCTCATGTTTGCTGACCGACAATTGTGTACCATTTGTATGCAAGACAAGTTCACGGCACACCCCTTCAGACAAAAGTCTGACGCTTTGTGGGTCAACAATACGACCGTGTACGAGGCTTTAGGCTAAAGCAGAGCTTCATTCTCTTAAACAACATTGACTATTTTTTTATTCTTATGCCTCATACACACAATCGGACTTTCCGCCAACAAAACCATGGAATTTTGTTCGAAGGGCGTTGGCTCAAACTTGTCTTGCATACACATGGCCACACAAATGTTGGCCAACAATTACGAGCATAGTGATATACTAGACGTACCACGTGGTTTTTCAGCTCTTTAGCGCCACCCTTTGGGCTCCTTCTGCTAATTTGGTGTTAGCAGAAGTTTGGTGAGTGTTGATTCATTCTTTTCTTTTCACGTATTTCATTTAGCGCTTTACATTTCGTGCTTTTTAGTTTGTTTCTGAACGGCCGATCGTCAGCAAGACATGTTGCGGAATCTGAGGCGATAACGTGTTATTTATTATTAGCCCTGGAGTTATTGCTTTGACATTATTTTTTTTGGTTGAATAATGATTTGATTTGGTATATTTTTGGATGCATAGAATGTACTTTTTGGTTAAGTTCTATTGGCAGATAGCATGTCTAATTTTTTTTTTTATGCACAATAAAAAAAAATTGTATAGAATAATACTTGGCTATGTGTTTTAATTTACAAATGACAGTTTGGGAGTAGGCAGTTACATTTAAAAAAAGACAATGTAAAATTAACAAGGGACACCAACATAGTTGTATCTTTGATCTTAAAAACTACGGGATAATGGTGTTGTGGTAACATTCCCAAATAAAAAAAAATCATAATAATATTATTCTTGATATCACGGAAAAAAAAAAAGCCTTTGAAAAGTCATTTGCAATAACTCCATCATCAGTATCACCAACAAAGCAGCTTCATTATTATCCCATTAAAGAAGAATAGAATTGTGCGCTGCATTTGGAGATTTCATAATTTGCCACATCACGAATGTTAATTCTCCATTACGAACGTTAGTTTACAAAACCGACCGTTTCTGGCTTGTCCTTGCTTCCGAGCATGCCTGTTTGCACTTTGGACTTTTGTCCGAAGGACTTGTGTACACACGCTTGGAAAATCCGACAACACACATTTGTCCACGGAAAATTTGAAGACATGCTAGCCAACATTTGTCCGCGGAAAATCCGACAATTGTCCGATGGAGCATACACACGGTCGGATTTTACGCCAACAGCTTGTCATCACACAATTCCTGTCAGAAAGTCCGATTGTCTGTACGGCCTTTATTCTGCTAGCATTAGTAAAAAGGTAGGAAAGTATATCAAATGTACTTGTTTTAAACTTTTTGTTTACATGTCTTCTGTTACTTCCTGGTTTAAATGCCTAGGCAAATGATGTCATACATCCCAGGAGTCTTCGGGAGTGGAGGAGGGGTTTTCTTAGCTAAGCACACCTTCCTGCCTGAATGCCTGAGCTAAGGGCAGATTAATTCCAGGAAGTGAATGCTACATGAATCATCTGCCCTTACTCAAGATGGTCATGGCTAGAAATGCTAGGTGGTGTGTTTCAAAGAGATTTCTCAACACAATAAAGCATGGAGATATGGATGGATGGGTGAGTTTGCTTTGAATGTTAAAATGAATTAAATAGCGATTTTGCTTTGTGGTGCTTAGATGCAGTGTACTTCCACTTTAAGGTTTAGAGGAGGACTAGAATTTCATGCTACATTTAAGTTAAGAATTCAATTTTTTTGTGAATTAAATTTAAGTGTTAGAGTACAGCTTAAGTAGTAAGGTCTAATGCTAGGTGTTAGGTTTAGTATAGGATGAGGATAGTGGTAAATGTCGTGTTTGTACCCCTCATAATTTCAGGCTATTATACTTGATAAGGCTAGAACATGGGTGCTTAACCTGTGGCCCTCCAGCTGTTGCAGAACTACAACTCCCATGAGTCATTGCAAGGCTGACAGTTACAAGCATGACTCCCAAAGGACAGGAGCATGATGGGACTAGTCATTTTGCAACAGCTGGAGGGCCACAGTTTGGACACCCATGGTCTAGAGCAGTGTTTCTCAACTCTAGTCCTCAAGGCGCCCCAACACATCATGTTTTCAGGTTTCCCATTATTTTGCACAGGTGATTTGATCAGTTTCACTGCCTTAGTAATTGCCACAGCCGTTTCATCTGAGGAAAATCCTGAAAACATGACCTGTTGGGGCGCCTTGAGGACTGGGGTTGAGAAACACTGGTCTAGAGAGAGATATAATAAACAGTAATGCTTACTTTATTCCTTTAGCCAGTGCTCCAGTCAACTTTGCTTTGATCAAGTACAGAGTCATAGATAGCCATCATAATGACATTGCCAAAAGTGAATGTGACTGGAGAAGAGGGGAGGTTTCCACAAGACCAGTCATCACTAATGGAATTGGTGGGAAGGAAGTCTGTGGAACTGTGGAGTAAGGTAAGTAATACATACTTTAACACAGATTAAATGAGCATTATACACTGAACATATGGGGGGGGGGGGCTCCCGCATGTCACTTTTTGAACTTAGTGTTCAGCGAAACGTGATAGGGCTAAATAAGAGTAAGGCCGCGTACACACGGGCGGACTGTTGGCTCAACTTTGTCCGCTGAACAGTGTTTCAGCGGACAGTCCGCTCGTGTGTGGGGCTTCAGCGGACAGTTTCAGCGGACAGTTTGACAAACAAAGTTTTTGACATATACCATGTGGGGCGGTGTCACATGGTATATGTCACATGGGTTGGTCACATGGGTTGATGTCACATGGGGACTATGACATCGTAAGGGGGCGGGGTCACCATGTGACCAACCCATGTGACATATACCATGTGACACCGCCCCATTGTCACTATATAAGTGGCCGCTCAGCGCGGCTCTGGCATTCCGGCCGGAGAGAGCGACGTGTCAACATCTCCTGGAGAAGAACAAGAAGAACAAGAAGAAGAAGAAGAACGGAAGGCGGCGGCGACAGCGGCGACAGAAGACCGGGCCACCGCCTGTAAAAGAGCTATAAGAAGGCGCGGTGGCCCGGCAGAAGAACCGAAGAGGGGGACAAGACCCCCGAAGTCGGGAGAAGAGGCCGGCGGCGGGGAGGAAGAAAGCCGGACTCCTCCGCTAGCAAAAGAGCTACAAGAAGATAGCGGAGGAGTCCGGCGAGAAGACCCCCGAAGACGGAAGACCCCCGGAGCTGTGCAATAAAATATTTTATCTCGTGTGTTGTGTTTTTATTTGGGTACTTTTATTTTACAGGTGAATGGGTAGGGGTACATTGTACCCCATACTCATTCACATAGGGTGGGGGGCCGGTATCCGGGGGCCCCCTTATTAAAGGGGGCTCCCGGATTCCGATAAGCCCCCCGCCCGCAGACCCCGACAACCCTGGCCGTTGGTTGTCGGGAAGAGGCCCTTGTCCTCATCAACATGGGGACAAGGCACCCCCCCATGTTGAGGGCACGCGGCCTGGTACTGCTCAGGAGGGGGGGCGCGCTCGCTCGCCCCCCTTTCCTGGCCGGCCGGGTAGCGTGCTCGGACAAGGGTCTGTTGTGGACTTTGGGGGGACCCCCACGCCGATTTTTCTCAGCGTTGGGGTTCCCCTTTAAGTCCATTCCAGGCGGCGGAGCCCGCGACGTCTCCGTCGCGGGCCCCGCCTACCTGCACACGCGCTCGAAATGAGCGGACTGTTGCCTCGTGTGTGGGCGAGTCCGCTCATTTCAAAAGTTGCGCGGACTTAGTACGACGAACAAAGTTTGCCGTATTTGTCCGCTCAAAAAGTGCCGTGTGTGGGCGTGTTCGTTCATTCAAAAGTTTGAGCGGACTGTTTGACGAACTTAATTTCAGCAGACAGTCCCCGCGTGTGTACGCCGCCTAAGAGACAGGGTGGAGTTTAGGGACATTTGAAAAAAACATCCATGTCTTTATGGACCTTGGTTTGCGCACTGGTCCAAATCATTTGGTGGAGGGGGAATTATGGGATGAGGTTGTTTTTCAGGGGTTGGGCTTGGCCCCTTAGGTCCAGAGAAGGGAACCCTTAAGGCGTCAGCATACCAGGACATTTTAGACAATTTCATGCTTGCAGGATGACCCCTTCCTGACCTCAACCTGAAGAACACCTTTGAGATGAATTAGTGCAGAGATTGCAAGCCAGGCCTTCTCGTCCAACATTAATGCCTGACCTCACAAATGCTCTTCTGGAAGAATGGTCAAACATTCCCATAGACACACTCCTAAACCTTGTGGACGGCCTTCCCAGAAGAGTTGAAGCTGTTATAGCTGCAAAGGGTGGCCCAACGCAATATTGAACCCTATGTACTAAGACTGGGATGCCGTTAAAGTTTATGTGTGTGTAAAGGCAGTTAATAGAACCCTGTTTAATGACTATCACGTCCAGCAATCTTGAGCTGCAAGAACATATAATGGGACCCCATTTGTAGTCCTGACCTCAACGTTCAACACCTTGGATGTACACAAAGATATAGCATAAAGCACTAATACATAAAGTCCTCATATCTTGGATTCAGCAATGGATGCGTTGTTTTGGTTTACAGTCACTTTAATCCAAATGTTATATAACAGTCGATCTCAATATTTCTATTTTAAGGAACTAGCGGGGTGTTTTGGCTGATGCTAACCAGAGAATAAAACAAATGAGTAATACACATCCATTCATAGCAGCAGGAAGGTGTCAAAAGTAGTGTTAAATAAAGTGTAGCAAAAACACAGCTACCTTACAACAACACTCATGGGAAATAAGCTCATGACTTGACATTTACTGCAGGAGGTTTAACAAATAGCTTTACTTAATTGTTATTAGGATCCCTTGACTTCGGTAAGCTGCCAGACTCCCACAAGTGATTTTGTTTCAGCAAAATACATATTCTTATTCTATATCAAAACAGATCCATATTGTCAAATTAATATACTTTTAGTGTAATATTCAGCCTACGCAATATCCTGAAATTGTAATGAAATAGTCTAAAAGCACATTCTTATCTTTTAATTAGAATAAATCCTTTAGCGGCCTGGGACACCTTTGGGTGCTCCAAGGAGACTAGTAATGCAGTGAGCATAGCGTAGCAGTGGGTGTGGCCAAATTGTTCTTGCCAACATCGGCAGGGCGCCTCGCAGTGATGCTGAACCTGCCATCCACAGCTCCCAGATGGCAACAGATTTGGGTGTGACTATATTGGTTACTTGGAGAGCCACAGCCCGGTCTGAATAATGTGTCCGGGTTTCAGTCTGCCTGAAATAATGGGATGCGATGCATAGTAGCCCATTATGCTTTACCTTTGCAGGGAAATAAAGCAGTTTATGTAGCTGCTGACTTTAAATTTTTACTAGGGTGACTAAAGAACCACTTTAAAACAACCTCCACTGTAGGAAGAGCTACATAAGACAAGAACATATGATGGGAACAACTAGTACGTTACATCATATGTTATATGTTTTACTAAGAACAGTGATTTTTATTAACAAATAGAATGTGTGGTAGGTGGCTTCAACAGTGATTTCATCCTAACAGTTCCAGGTACAAGCAGTGAATAGATTAATGTCTCAATTTGAAGGGACTTGGCTCAGAGATTAGATTTTTTTTGCTGAATTAAACCTTACCAGCCAGAACCCCTGACCCATCCATGTACATACATATTCTAGGACAAAAACAACCTAAATATGATAAATATAAAATGTTTTATGTACAAGTAGTTAACTCTAATTTATATTGTGTGTATTAACTGAAGTATTAACTGAAACTGAAGTATTCATACAGAAAAAAAGAACAAATCATGCAGCTCTTTCTGCAGCAATGTCTATTTCTCAAAGAAGCAACCCACACTGTCTACTACCATTTAGTCGTATGTACATTTTTGTAAAGTGACAAACACATTGCAAAATGTCTGAAGTCAGTGTTAAGGTGTACTCATTAAAGGGAAATTTCCAATCCATTGAGTCACATCTGCAAAAAAAGGCCTATGCCACAATGCGGATAATTAGAAATATCACATATAGAGAGTCACAGATATACTTGATAAATAAGGTCTGATCTGCCACAAAAGGGAAACCTTAGCAACAAAAGATCCTGCTCTTAGGGTATCTATTCAATGTTCTTGATCAACAGTCGCACATGAATATAAAGAAAATGATACATGCGCAAGCTCCAGTGTTGTGTATTTAATATATAGAGATAAAGCATACTGCAAAAGCATGAGATAATAATTGATTTGTATTCCACTAAGACTTAACAATTAGCAACAAGTATTTAAATAATACCTACACCACAAAGCAGGCGACTAGAGATATCACGAGCAGGGCCCTCTGATTCCTCCTGTATTGTACTGTAACTGTACAGTCTGCCCTCATGTTGTAAAGAGCTGCTCAAACTGTTAGTGCTATATAAATCCTGTATAATAATAATATTACATATATGATCTACTCTTCTGATGTTCCCTGTAGGCCTGATCTGCAACAAAGAGAAACCTTGGTTGAACCTTAGCAACTAGAGGTCCTACTCCTCAGTTATCTAATCCATGTGCATAATCATGTTATTTCAAGAAGAACCAAAAACACTGCGCTATTCAAATGTGTAAACGATATACAAACAGCAGCTAACACAACATCTAGGTGTATAAATGTGACATAATAAATTTTGTGAAAGAACAGTGTAGCGCTTATTTGTTTTTACCACATTACAATGTGACCAATACATACATTAGACTATGCAAACAAATAAAAAAGCATTTAAACACTCTTTGCTGTGTATGGAAAGCTAGAATGTCCAAACAAATGTATGAAAAAATATATCCAAAAATGGAAAAACAACGTGAAAACAAGTGAAAAGTTCTCCAAATTTTCCAAATTTTCTGGGTGTGATACGATGAAGTGAAAATAGTCCTACACCTTCTCCAAGGAATAATCGCACAATCACCACGTGAACCCTCCACCGCATAAAATGGGGGCTTACCAGATTTAATGGATCCTACTCAAACTTATATTTGGAGGATCATATATGCTTGTAGATATACATAGGCTTTTTTTTTTTTGGGGTGTTGTCCTTTTCTGGAAGACTTTCAAGTGTGGCTATTTCCTCTGCAGTATGTCTCCATCCACATAAATAATGGGATAGATATAAAAGAAGAAAGCAGGGACCACAATAGTGTAACTCCGTTTTTCGTTTCAAGTTCTCAAGATGATGTCTGCTTAAGACGAAACGCGTCGGGACTTCACTGCAGCCTGAGATTTTATTGAAAAAGCGCTTATGGTCTTTGTACACGTGAGTTTGATAATTTTTTATTAAATTACTTGAAACGAAAAACGTTTGTGGTCCCTGCTTTCTTCTTTTATATCTATCCCATTACCTATGATGATTTATGTGGATGGAGACATACTGCAGAGGAAATAGCCACACTTGAAAGTCTTCCAGAAAAGGACAACACCCCAAAAAAAAAAAAAGCCTATGTATATCTACAAGCATATATGATCCTCCAAATATAAGTTTGAGTAGGATCCATTAAATCTGGTAAGCCCCCATTTTATGCGGTGGAGGGTTCACGTGGTGATTGTGCGATTATTCCTTGGAGAAGGTGTAGGACTATTTTCACTTCATCGTATCACACCCAGAAAATTTGGAAAATTTGGAGAACTTTTCACTTGTTTTCACGTTGTTTTTCCATTTTTGGATATATTTTTTCATACATTTGTTTGGACATTCTAGCTTTCCATACACAGCAAAGAGTGTTTAAATGCTTTTTTATTTGTTTGCATAGTCTAATGTATGTGCATAATCATGGCCAAACAATACCACATGAATAATACATGCATAGAATCAAATTTCAAGTATTTAGTATATAAAGACTTAGAATACTGCAGAAGTATGAGGTCAGAGTTGTGGTGTATTCATTTAACAAATACCCATCAAACAGCAAAAAGTATGTGACAAAGCAGGCAATTAGCATGTTCACATATCAGACATAACCTAGTCTCTCGCTACCAGCCCATGGAGGAACTCATGAGGCTTCAGGGGATAGAAGTCTAAGGTTGAACAAAACAAGTGGTGTGAATATTATATGCTGGTAAGCAATAATAGGCAGAGCTTTCGCCCTATGACCTGACATAACTAAAGGTTTTAGTTGGGACAGATGCAAATACACATATACATATTACTAAATATTTAAGCAATACACTGTGATTCCCCAAATGCCCAGCAGTACATCAGAGTAGTTTAATTTAATCCACACTCATGTGGTCAGAAGCAGAAATGTCTGACATGATGATAGAATAGACTCCATAAGTCTCCAATGACACTACAGGGAGTCCAATCAGGTCTCTAGAACAATCAAAAAAAGGATCCATCCATGGCTCCATCCCTAGCTCATATGTGTTCCATCTCAGCTGCTGTGTAGAGGACACCTTGAAAATGTCTGCCTGCTCGATGACAGCCTGACACTGGTCATGTAGATGGTATTCTGGCCAAGAAAACAGCACCTGCAGTTTCTGTCATGCCAGCCAGACCAGAAGTACATCATTACTGTGATGCTGGAAGTGTGACACCCCCAGACCACGTCAGCCACACAGAACAAGATCCAGTCCCAAAAAGGCCTACCACAAGGAATTGACCTGTAATAGTCCAGTCAAACACAAGTTGGGCCTCCCATCCCCAGAAAGCGGTAGTCATCTTCCAACTTCTGTCTGAGGGGGGTCCACCATTATCACAACTACATCTGCGGGGATATTTGATCCTCTATCAGCCAAATGTGACTCTTTAGAGAAAGCCTTTAGAAAAGGAAGTAGTTTTAGCAACCCAAAGCCTGCTACCAACCTGCCAGGCCCGTTCCTGCATGGTGTGAGGCTAAACAGCCATGAAGACTCTTGCAGTCTATCATGAAGGCCTAAGAAAAAGGTCAAAACACCAGAATCTAATCTTCTGGTGTTCCCTGTAGGCTGGAGGGTGAACGGTGGAGGCTCTGGCCTTTTATAATTGTAGATGATGTTCTTTCCTTTTTTAGGTGAGCAGAGCCAGGCTTTCTCCCCTATGCTGTTCTGGAAGATGTATCGGAAATGATTAGTTATAGCTGTGAAAATGTAAATGAAAAATACATTTACTATAGGGGTCAGTGACCAATCATTTGATATGTAGCAGAGTTAAAGAGAGTCTCAATAAGATTCACACTACAACAAGATATATAGTAATGGGCAGATATATACATAGCACTAATATAGCTACACATGGCTACATCTGGGCATTCAGAATTGAGTAATCAAAATCTTTGTAGACATTGATATAATTTTAGATGAATAACTCAGACCAGGCGACGGTCTATTGTGATCTGCCAACGCAATCATTTACTCTCTGAACTTGGAAAAAATACTTGTATTATTTAAGTTGATTGCTCATCATTTTGATGCTTTTGCGATCTTTTGTATACAGTTAAATGCTGACTTCCCTATGGGTCTCTGAACAGAAGGATAACTCATTTATTTTCTACAAAGTTGTAGTGACCTTCTTTGTAAGTCTAAGAAAAGTTGTTTTAAAAGCAGAGAGCACCTTCTAGATGCTTATTTATTCTCATTATTTTACCAAGGAGTGTAGCGCAAATCCACTGGTATTATTATGACAGGCTTAAAAGTTTGATGCCCTTTGTTAAAGGTTATGTCTGGCAAAAAAATTGGCACACAAAAGTTCAGGCGAAGTTTAGACATTTTAGCTACACAATAAACATTTTTATTTACATTTCCTAACCTGTACGCCTTATGACTGCCATCAGTTGACTAGGATAAATACATGTGTTCTTATTTCATTTGAAGTGGGGAAAATCTGATAGGTCATCATAAACTAGACTTTGGAAATAAAGGCCATCTTACAGTTTAGACAACAAATTCTCAACCAGGTCCATGGAACCCTAGGGTTCTGTCAGGGGTTCCCCGAGTTGTGGTTTATTGACCTGACATTAAATAGCGCCTGCATAGTTCTGAAGCCAGTACCACTTAGCAGAGCCAGAGGCATGACACTAGAGAACTTTTTAATTGCGTGTAAGGGTGGAAATCCTTCCAACTGACCACTGATATAAATTTCCACTGACCTCCAATGATTTGATTTCAGGAGGTCTTCCCTGAGACCTGAAAATTATTTTAATGATTCCTCTGGGGTAAAAAGGTTGAGAATGACTGGTTTAGAATGAACACACAGGCCCCATTTAGGCAGCTGTCACCCAAGAATGATGGGCATGTCTGCCTATTCTCTTTAGAGCAGGTAACCTTTGCTGCTTCTCACCCAGTAGAAGAGACATATGTAAGATTAAGGCCTCGTGCATGCTGACATAATACTTTACTGATGTTAATATGCAGGAACTTGCTTGCAGAGGCTAGCATATAAATCCTGTGTAAAAAATGCAAGGTATGTTCAGTAAAGACCTCATGTAAAGATTACTGAAATCAAACATACATACAGGGCCATCTTTAATATTGATTGGACCCTGGGCAAAACTTTTCTTGGGGACCCAGCTAGCAGCTAGAGTCAAAATCTGTTTACTGAATCAGAGGCAGCTATTGCAATTGGTTGCCAGAGGTTACAGTGTATCATTACCGCTCACTGACTGGTTGCTAGAGGTTGCAGCACACATTACAGCTCACTGATTAGTTGCTAGAGGTTACAGCACAGGATTTCTGCTTGTTGATTGGTTGCTAGAGATTACTGTGGATATGACCTCAGGAGGGCATGATATCCCCTATTTACATATGAATCCCACCACTATTTACATATGAATGCTGGTAATTTACATGTAAATGCGGGGTCTACAGGTGAGTCCTCTTTACACAACAATAGGGCAGAGCTGGGCAGCATTAATTGCAGCACTTCACACTTAGATATTGGGACACAGCACAGGACTAAAACCTCAGGGGACGAGGGAATTTAAACCAGGATAGTTGGCAAGTATGAGGCAGACACTTTGGGCCCCACAAGAATGACAGGAATGACAGGGCCCAGGGCAGCTGCCCCTTTTGCCCTGCCTTAAAAATGGTCCTGCATATATTTTATATATATATATATATATATATATATTATTTGTATGGCCTTGAAAGCATCACTGCATTACAGACCTTTACACAGTAGTGCGCATTGTCACATAAACAACAATGCATCCGTGTTCAGATCCGTTAAGAAAAAAAAAACTCTACACAGCTACAAGCATGGAATTTTTTTTTGCCCATGCACAAGAGGCCTAAAACACAAGTATAAGATAATATACAGGCATACCCCACTTTTACACAATGGGATTTATTTACTAAAGCTGTAAAGTGCAAAATCAGACTCACTTCTGCATAGAAACCAATGAGCTTCTAACCCCAGCTTGTTCAATTAAGCTTTAGTAAGAAAACCTGGAAGCTCATTGGTTTCTATGCAGAAGTGAGCCTGATTTTGCACTTTGCAGCTTTAGTAAATAAACCCCATTGTGTACTTAAAAGTGGGGTATGCCTGTAGTGTAAACAGGGGCAAATTGGCTGTTCACTTTGCATTGTTCATTATCTTAGTGGATGTGATGAATTTTTTCTTGTTTTTTTTTCTTTAATAAATAACCCCTATAGTATGTCTCTACGGTGGCCTTTTTCAACCAGGGTGCAAGGGCACCCTGGGGTGGATTCTGGATCCTTCAGGGTTGCCTTGGCAAAATGCCTACAAGCTGCCCCAAATTGCTAAAAATGTCAATAAGCCACAGGATGAATCAAGGTTTTATATTGTTAGCTGAGGTCAACCTAACCACCGATGAGATCAGTGATCAGCACTGGGGTCATGTTAGCTGATGGAGAGCAACTAAGGGAGAAGAGAAATGCTTAAATAGTAGTCAGTACTAGTGCGCAAAGGTGTATTTGCTTTGTAGACATAAATCCCCTCTTATGTTGGGTGTCCTACAGATGTCACTGTGTTATGAAAAAAATTATTTACATTTTTTACATTTTAGAATGTGAAAAACAAGGGGGTGCCTCGAGGTTGTGCAGAATTTCAAAGGCTGCCTTGACTGAAAAAAGGTTGAGAAACACTGCTCTATGGCATTAAAAATCCCTCCCGTGTGCCATTTTTTTTTATAGTTATACTTTAAGTCATACAGAACTGTTACCAAGATCAAATAAAAAATATCACACACAGTATTCAAATGTGTTGATAACAATCATCTGAAAGGTCTGTCACATATGTTAGAAGGAATGTATAGTTAGAAACAGTTTCTATAATGAGAGGAAGCTGTTTTTATAGCTGTTTTTAGATAGCACAAAATCTAAAGTGTATGTGAACCCACACCTTGTAAAACAAAAAAAATATATTTAAAATAGAAACTAAACAAAAACTAAATGCAAAACGTGTGGTTACATATTTAAACAAAAAATAAAAAAAAAAATAAAAAAAATAAAAAAAAAAAAAATATATATATATATATATATATATATATATATATATATATATATATATATATATATATAAATACCTTTCCCCCATTTTTTTCCATGCGTGATCACCTATTCTCTGTTCTCTGCTGCATATTGAGCTTAGAGAGCTAAGGGAGGAGAAACAGCACCACGCTGGTCTTTTCAGTGAATAATTGGTCAAGGAGAGCAAGCTGACTTCCCAGCACAGCTATAAAACTGACTACGCTGTGCTCTCATGCCTAGTGTGGTCAGTTTTTATTAGGAAAGTAGGGGGACTGGCAAGAACACCAGGGATTTCACACAAAGGAAGCAATACAAAGAGAATAGGATACTTTTTCACACAAGTGCATGATACAGCAGGCACATATCAGAAATATGAAATGTTGGGTTTACATATTCTTTAACTCCCCTGGCAGTATTCCCGAGTCTGGCTCAGGGTGAGAATTCAGAACCATTAGCGGTAACCCCGAGCCAGACTCGGGATCGCATCGCAAGATCCAGGAAGAGTGTGCTTACCTTGTCCCCTGGATCCAGCGATGTCTCCCTGCAGTGCGAGCGGCTCATCCTCTGCTCGATCTATCACGGAGCCGAGCACCGTTCCCTGCCAGCGTTGCGATGCACGGGGATGGAGAATGGCGCCAAATTCAAAAAGTGGAACACACACTTTAATCTTACATCTTAATTTTACAATTTAATTAAATTTAATCTTACAGATTACATGGCTGTATGTAATTTTTTCACATCCCTTTTGTCCCTAGTGGTCTGCCCGGTGCACTGCATGTAGTTTTATATTATAAAAACTGTTCTTTCTGCCTGGAAACTGGAGATTGTCCATAGCAACCAAAACTGTCCCTTTACATCAAAAGTGGTTTTAGACCAGCTAGAAAACAGTGATAATAAATTAAAATCACTCGCAGAATTGAGCGATAGCGATCTGTGGGGAGATCCGTCATCAAATACTGAAAAGTAATGGCAGCGATAATTCTGCAACTAAGCAAATTTCAGTGTTTTTGATTTGATTACATAATTTTTATTATTATTATATTATTATTTTGTATATTATTTATAGTTATTTATTATATTTTAATTTACGATTTTGTTTTTCAAACTTTATCATACCCGGGATGTCTACTAGACTATCTGGTTTGGACAGATTTAAGTGAGTTATTCCTAAGAATTGCAGGCCTACAATATAAAACGCCAAATTTCCATGCAAAACATTGTACCACTTTCAGCACCTAAAATCCGACATAATCATACAGAGGTTAGGCTTTGTGTTGAGGTTAACACAAAGAGGCACAGAAACATTGTTAAAGATTTAACAAATATATTAGGCAACTTATTCTCATGCTAATTGATATTCTGTTTTCATGGCAATTGGGGAACATATACAATTTAAATATTTATCTTACTATGTTTTCCTTTATCTTAATATGTTTTCCTTTATCTTCTTTCCTACACTGGCTTCAGTTTGCTCGCATTATTGCCCTATTCTCATTCTATTATTCTCTTTGTGCAAAAAACTATAGAAAAAAACTGACAGATGTTAAAATATATGTTTGAAAAATAGATAAATTTAAGGAGAATTTGTGATAACAAATAGGAATCTTAAGACAAACCAGGTTATTCATCTCATCACTTTGCCTGGGGACTGCAAAAGAACATTTCTACAGTTTCAGAAACAAATTTCCAAACAAACACTGACTCCCACACAAAAGAACAGGCTGAAAATGATATTCACTTGTCACAATCATAAGCCAAAAAAAGAGTGCCACACAGAGTAACAGTGTGGTAGACTTCATTAACTCTCTATAATGCCATGGCACAAAGATATGCTTTCAGCCAGGACCACCAATAGGAGGGTAGAACCAGCCCTCCTGTACAGGGCCAGGGCTCCATCAGTTCAGCAGGAGGCCTGGGGGCATTAAGGGAACACTTTTAATACCGTTGGGTATATGCACAATAATTCTAGGGACCATGGCTCCCAGCACTTAATAATAATAATAAAAGTTCCCTGGGCCCCATCAGTTCAGCAGCATAGGCTAGGGACGATCTACTTATTTTTGGGAGGAGACAGAGTAATCCTGCAAGTCGCAGTCCCAACAATTAAAGTGATTGTAAACCTCAGTCATGAAATCTGAACAAAGCACATATATCTTTAGTGTTTACCTGCACTGCATGGGTTAACTGCTCGTTTTGGTCTAGGGGTTTGGAGAGCTGAGATATTCTCACCTAATCCTCCAATCCTTCCAGCACAAGTGCGGTGCCTTTGGCACCTTCCAAAACCCTACTAGTAGTTTGTGGGGGCTGAGGCTATGCAGCAGACATAAATCGTTCTATAGGTAGTAATAGCAGTGCAGCAAATTGAGAGTTCTTTTTTAGATGCTTATCCACAAACACCTCTCACTGCAGCTATGTAGTTGGGCCTCACAGATTGTTGGACTATAGTACTCCCTTATTAAGCCTGGTACACACTCATAAAACTGACAGCTCTGGTTGGGGCCACTGTACTAACAGTCCGATGTTAGTACATAGATCCCCACTGTTCTATTGTGTTCTGACAGAGGGACCCCCCCCGCCAGAACACTCCGGTCAGCGCTTTCAGCCATTGGCTGAGAGCACTGATCAGGAGCCTGTGGGCTGCTAGTTTTTCAGCATGCTTGTCAGACAGAAGCCAGCCTTTTTAAACTGGCTGATACCTCCCAACATTTGACTCATATGTACAGGGCTTTAGTGAATGAGGTGAAACTCTGGCTTTCATCATCTGGCTTTCATCATCCAATCATGTGCAAGCAAAAATATATATTTTTTCCATGCACATGATTGAGTATTCTTTGCAAAGTGAATTTTCTCCACATTCACTAAGATAATTGAAAATGCAAGTGAACAGCCAATTTGCCCTTAGTTAATCAACCCCTGTTTACACTGTATTAACTTATACTTGTGTTTCAGGCCTCTTGCACATGGGCAAAAAAATTGCCACGCTTGTAGCTTATTACCGATGTGAACATGAGTACATTGTTGTTTATGTGACAATGTGCACAGCTGCGTGAAGGTCCATAATGCAGTGATGCCTTCAAAGCTATAAAAAAAAAAAAATATATATATATATATATATATATACACATTTATGGTCAGAGCCCTACAACGAGACAGATGTGAACCACATAAACACCCCACAAGACTAACAACATGAAGTAGATCTGAAGTGTGCCCTGGTCGGCTGGACGGTATGCCAAGGGGGCATAGCCAAGATAAGTGATTGGATTGTTGTAGAGAGGATGTGTTTTGGAGAAGTGCCCTGAAAAGGAGAAGGGGTGGGAGGGTACCAGGCACAGGAAACGAAGAAGACTACATGTATGTGGTCTGCTTAAATACCCCCCCGGGCTCCTCCCATAAATTCAGGCCACCATACTGGCCTATCTTAGTTATGGTTGGAGCCCTACAACTGGGACAGATGTGAACCACATAAACACACTAAAAGACTAACAACATGAAGTAGACCTGAAGTGTGCCCTGGTCAGCTGGTCGGTATGCCAAGAAAGGGGGCAAGAACACTTGGATAGGGAGGTAACTATTTTATTGAGCTGGTAACATACTACTGAGCAAGCTTTCTGAAGGCTTGTGACATCTCTACTTGAGGGTTCTCAATATATCGAGCGAAGCAAGCGGATTTCCACCTGCCCAATTTCTAGATGGCATGGTCCGGTACCCTATGTTGTGATGTGGCTGGCGCTGCTCCCATCCGGAAGGAATGTCTAGAATAGTGGCCGGGGTCAAGGCCTAAGTTAAGCAAGGCGATCCTAATGTGTCTGGTGAACTGGCTACCACTCAGAGGGTTGGTAAGGAAAGGTAGCAACGGGCTGGACTCCGATAGGTCGGGCAGATGAGACAACTAGTCTACAATCGGCACTGGGCACCAGGAGTTGTGGGTCAGGAATAGCTTGACATGGACCTCCTGGGTCTGGATTGTTGCGTTTTGGACACTACGAGGTGTAGGACAAAGTGATCTTGGTGGCTTGTCAGGTGGCCTCTGCACAGTATCTGACAGCTGGGGCCAGTGGCGATAAATTTGCTCAGCCGTAAGCAGCCCTAGAAGGCCAGGTAGGTAGCTGCTTGGATGACCAGGCTGGGGAAAAAAAACGAACGGGGAGCGTGAAAGGATGGTAGACATGTCTCTGAAGATGGCACTTGTGATGAGTAAACGCTTGCTATTGGCTATGGGGCACTGCCTCTGGATTCTGCATAGGATGGAATTGACTGCATGGGCTGTAAACAGGGATGGCTTAGCAGGGTCCTGTAAGGAGACAAAATGCTGGATGCCAGCTAAGTAGAGTCTGATGGTATTATGTAATAGAGCCAGCTGCGTGTGGCAATACAATGGTGAAGATGCGATCCCTGTGAGTATATATACATGTGCAGGATGGAACTACTTGAACTCGACTGACCTAAGGGAGAAATGACAGCCAGAAAACGGTGAGTGGCCAATTTGCCACTGGAGACAGTGTGTGGCCGGATTGAGTGCCACTGCAGACGTGCTTGCAACGATTGCAAGAAGGAAGGTGAAAAACAAGGATAGCAGAGAATTGAGTATGTAGGAATGACTGACCGTATTCAAACATACGAATAGATGAAGTGAGATGTGGATGCAGTTTGCATGAATTGTGTCATGTTGAGCCGAAGATTCGAATCATTGTGCAGCCAATGCGACTAGATCAGCTCGGTGGCTTGGATCTACCAACTAAATGTATGTACGTAGATGAGAGAACAAACAAGGCAGAACTACTAATGCACTGGCCTGTGCTGAGTGACATCGGGCAATGACCCACAGCGACTCAGCAGCTTGGATCTGCAAATGAATCGTATGTTAGTAGATGGGGGAACAAACAAGGCAGAGGGAACCTACGAATGCACTAGGCCTGTGCCAAATGATGTCGGGACACGACTGACAATGACTCAGGAGGAAGCTAGCTACGAAAGGGATGCGGGATAGGGAACGGAATGAATCACAACTTGTGTATGATATGAAAAAAGGTTTAAATCCCACCTGCAACAGTGAGTGAGAACCGACGAAGACTACGTATGGAGACGTGGCAACACACTGGAAGTTGAATGCAAAGACTCGTGAACCATGAGGTAAGCTGGGAAGAGCCAGCCTAGAGACATGAGGTACCACGCACCGGAACCGACAAAGAGTACAGGTGGGTGGTCTGCTTAAATACCCCCCCAGTCTCCTCCCATAAATTCAGGCCACCAAACTGACTATATATATATATATATATATATATATATATATATATATATATATATACATACATACAGTACAGCGGGTAAAAAAAGGCTTAAATGTGTCACCATTTTTCTAGGTAAATAGATTTGCTAGTGACATGAAATTTTCACCACATATCAGTAACAACCCATGCAATCAATACATACAAAGAAACTAAAACAAATAAGTTCAGAAATTAAGTTGTGTGCAATAAGATGGGATGACACACGGAAGAAGTATGGAGCACGCTAACTGAAATCTATTTATTACTTCATATAAAATCCTTTGTTGGCAATGACAGCTTTATGACACCTCTTGCTTGGAGAAACTGGTCACATTCATTGCTCAGGTTCCGTGGGCCTCTTCTATGAACTTAGATTTTTAGTTCTTTCCATAGATTTTCTATTGGATTCAAGTCAGGTGATTGGCTGGGCCATTCTAGCAGCTTTATTTTATTTCTTTGAAAACCAATTAATATTCTTTCCAGGTTTTTTTCGAAGACTTGTGGAAAAAAATGAACCATTCAAAAGACTCATTATGCCTCATAGAATATACGTTGGGCTATTTGTTTTCCAAAATTTGGTCATTGTCCTGGTGCTCCAGAGCCTTCAAAATTGTGATAGGTCATTAGGAAATTAGATTTGTAATTTATGCACCTATAATGCCTGACGGTGCTCCCTGCATGTTGGACCTCTCTATGTGGCCAGGCTGGGAAAAAGTCTCACACATGTAGTATCACCATACTTGGGAGGAGTAGCAGAATGTATTTTGGGGTGTAATTGGAAGCATGCATATGCTGTGTGTGATAAATAACTTGTTATTATGACAATTTTTTGTGTAAAAAAAAAAAACAATTTCTTCATTTTCCAAGAATTTGGGGAAAAAATTACAACTTTAAAAAACTCGCCATGCCTCTTACTAAATACCTTGGACTGTCTACTTTTCAAAAAGGGGTCATTTGGGGGGTATTTGTACGTCAGTGCATAAGGTGTGATCAATTTTCAATGATTTTCACCATAGCTTGTAGACTCTATAACTTTTACCCAGACCAAATAATATACACTTATTTTCCTTATTTTTACCAAAGATATGTAGAAGTATAAATTTTGGCCCAAATTTATGAACAAGAATTCTTATTTGCAAAATTTATCATAGAAACTAAAAAAAAGTAGTTTTTTTTCAAAATGTTGGCTCTTTTTTCACTTATGTCGCAAAAAATAAAAAAAACCCAGTGCTGATTAACCACTTCAGCTCCAGAAGATTTGGCTTCTCAATGACCAGGCCATTTTTTGTGATACAGCACTGTGTCACTTTAACTGACAATTGCATGGCCGTGCGATGTTGTAAACAAAATTGACATCCTTTTTTTTCCCCACGAATAGAGCTTTCTTTTGGTGGTATTTGATCATCTGTGCAATTTTTTTTGTACTATAAACAAAAAAAATAGAGCGACAATTTTGAAAAAAAACACAATATTTTGTACTTTTTGCTTTAATATCCCCATTTTTTTTAAAAAAAGCTATTTTTTTCCTCAGTTTAAGCCGATATGTATTCTTCATCATGACCGCCGGGCATGCGCATCGGCTCTGGAGGCATGCACGCGCCCCTTAGTGGTCAAAAGGTGAACCGACATAAGGTAACATCGTTTTGCCCAGAAGAGCCAACCTGCCGCAGTACAACTGCGGCGGCTGGTCGGGAAGGGGTTAAATACCACCAAAAGAAAGCTCTATTTGTGTGAAAAAATGTTGTTTGGGTACAGTGTTGCATGACTGAGTAATTAGCATTCAAAGTGCGAGAGCACTGAAAGCTGAAAAATGGTCCCGGCAGGAAGGGTGTATAAGTGCCCTGTATTGAAGTGGTTAAACAAGCTTCAACATGCTTTTTCTTCAGCAATGAAGTCTTGAGTGTGCATACAAGCCACGGCGATTGAGTGCATTACTTATTTATTTTATTTTTATTTTATTAATTGTACCTGCTAATTCTGGTCTTTCTGAAGCCCTCTTTTAAGTGGTCCTTGGCTCTTACACAACTCTTCTGATAATTCTTTTCACTGTCAGAAATCTTACGAGGAACACCTAGTCTTGGCAAGTTTATGATGAAATTATGTTCTTTCCACTTATGGATTATGGCACCGGCAGTGCTCACTGGAACATTCATAAGTTTAGAAATCCTTCTGTAAGCAATGCCATCAGTATGTTTTGCAACAATAAGGTTTCAAAGGTCTTGAGAGAGCTCTTTGCTTTTACCCATCATTAGATGTTTTTTTTGTGTGACACCTTGGTAATGAGACACCTTTTTATAGACCATCAGTTGGGGCTGAACCAGCTGATATTGATTTGTAGTGACAAGGGGCAGATTGTTTTCTAATTACTGATAGATTTTAGCTGGTTTCTTGGCTTTCCATGGCTTTTTGCGCCTTCCTTTTTTCATGTGTTCAATATACTTTTTCTCTGTGTCATTCCCTTTTATTACCCATAACTTAATTTCTGAACTTATTTGTTTTGGTTTCTTTCTATGTATGGATTGTTACCGACATGTGGCGAACATTTCATGTAAATAGCACTTTTAGAAATATAATTACCTAGAAAAATGTGAAAACATGTGTTAAATATTAATTTTACCCGCTATATGTGTGTGTATGTGTGTATATATATATGTGTATATATATATATATATATATATATATATATATATATATATATATATATATATATATGTATGTATGTATGTATGTGTGTGTGTGTGTGTGTGTGTGTGTGTGTGTGTATATATATATGTATATCTCTATCATGAATATAACTGCGCTACCCCACAAATTTGACCTAACAAATGATTCGCATATACACTACCATGGACCTGGGATCCCCAGTAACGATTCTCATACACATCAAAAGAAATATCAGAAAAAAATATTCAATATAAACACCATGTGACTAGTGTTGAATAAATAACTAATTAAAAAATGACAAAAATATATATAATTAATGATAAAAAACCCTGCAATCCTAATAAAAAATATCAAATAGATAAATAAATAAATTAATTCATTATAAAATATCAAATGAGTAAATAAATAAGGTGCTTCAAAATAAAAAAGTGCAGCAATTCATAGAACTACACAAATAAATGAATGTGCTCAATAAAGTGCTCAAAAGGAAAGAAAAGTGCAAGCAGTCCATAGAGTTGAAAAATGATTCTTCCAACGAGATTCCGTATGGAGACAGGCTTCCTTCACCACCAATGTGCTGATAAATAGACCAAATGCACGCTTACCAGACCAAAAAAAGAGTCCAGGCTTATAACACATATCATGTAAAGACCATCGGAATGGAACAGCAACAGCCCCCTCCAAAAATGACCTCCACTGACGGGATCACTCACAGGGTACAGACAAGAAAAACTCCCATAGTGTAAATCCACATAGATACCAGTTTATTAAAAAATGAATAACATACTCACAAACGAATACATAAAAACAACATTAAATGCCGGCCGGCAAAACAAGCGCCCAATAGTTCCTGTCACGTGATGGCGTCAACACGTCGAGACCACCCTACGCACGTTTCGTCATATGTGTCACTGCTGAAAAGACTTGCTCAATGACCACTGGGGGAAGCATGGTAAACACTTACATACTACTCCAGGTTAAGGGTAACCTGGTTACCTTGCACCTTCTCATTCATCAACTCTCAGTAGAGAATGGTGATCTGATCTTTTACATTTTGACTCTAAGGCACTGCCCCACACTAGGTCACACACAGCAATGAACACTCTCTTGACATGAAAAAAAAATCCATCAGTAACAGAAAGGGCAGGTCACCCAATGAACTCTTGAGATTAACAACTTCCCTTTAGGGAACTTCTAACTTCTACTGTATATGGTGGTCATACTACCATAATAGATTTCACCAGTAGGTGTAGCTACTGTACATGAGAAATGTGTAATTGTAGGTTCCAGTCAATATTTCAAAATGATCTGTCTGTAAATTTATTTTAAATGCTTGCTCTGAAAACATTGTATATTTGCAACTTAGTGTTTGCCATTGACACTCAGGTGTCCTGCTCTTAAATAACAAACATTTAGCTGAACACTTGAAGATTTTAGCAGCCAGTGCCAGTGCTAAATTTCTTTGTGTCTCATAATAAATAACAAAGAAGTAATTTCATACACTATCAACTACAGAATCGGTCTTTTGAATATTATATCTCTTTCAATTCCTAATGCAGTAAACTGAAATTTAATTTTCTCTACTGTATAAAAGAATGTGTAATTCACTTATTTAGTTTAAGATATTTAAAAAAGAATATATGTTGTTATTTGCTCTTAATAGAAATGCAAAATCTGACTACACAAAATGTATCAGTTTATCAAGTGAGGAGTGAAACTGTGAAATAATTCACAACTGTCTACAAGCTTCTGGCATTATCCTCAGCTGAACCCAATGTTTTAGCCAATACAGTATGTCATTAGAGAATGAGG
This sequence comes from Lithobates pipiens, assembly GCF_037356315.1. Classification (NCBI taxonomy): domain Eukaryota; kingdom Metazoa; phylum Chordata; class Amphibia; order Anura; family Ranidae; genus Lithobates; species Lithobates pipiens. The sequence goes on from NW_027507748.1 coordinate 136,918,088, forward strand.
TTTTATACACATGGACATTTTCTCCTCACTTATCTTACATATGAGTTGTTGTTTTTTTATGGGAGTGAGCATGCTCACTTTGCAAGAGAATTTTCACTTAGGTCAGTGAATGAATAAAAGAATATTGCCATATTTCTTATAAGCTATCTTGCATTACAACCTTTACCTAACCCTAAGTAGCTTGGATATGAAGTGAAAATAATCGGCAATGTGATTATTATTGTTATAAAATATGTTGTGCTAAGTAAAAAATACCTACTATATATCATAAACTGAAATAATATATAATGACATGTACCGCGTGAATAAAATCAACAAACTGCGTATTATATTAATATAAAAATCAAAACACAATCAAAAAATCTCCAATGTGAACATAGAACAACAAAAACTTGAAAGAAATGTATTGCAAACAAAACAAATGCTAGTGTGTATAAATTACATCTTCTAATATCATTGTGCAATATGTGAAGTTATAAATATACACTGGTGCCCTCATAGCAAGCCACTTGCTATGGGGGACTTGTACATGCTTGCTCCTGAGAACCGCTCTATAAGACACATGCTCTCTCGTCATAGGCTGTGACTGATGGCTCCCACTGCTGTATCTGATCCAATAAGGAGGGAGAGAGCCGGGAGAGCCTCAGCTTTTGTGCACATCATTGGATTGAGTTTGGGCTCGGGTATGTATGGGGGGGTGCTGTGGGGGGAGCTCCATGCAGAAGGTTTTTTACCTTACTGCATAGCAGTAACCACTTTAACAGACCAAAATGGAGCAACAAGCGCAATGTATTGTTAGAGTTCACATACACTTTAAACTTGCTGGTTGAAAAAAATATACAAAATCTTGCAAAAGCTTTTTTAGTCTCAATCATGGTATATGAAGGGGTTTTAAGGGTACTTCAGGTACATGACAGACCACCCAAGGGTTAACATAGCAGATCAAAAGAAAGAAATACAGTGTACAAATCACTACACATTCTCTTTAAAAAGCAATTCTAAGCAACAAATGAAACCAATCAGTGAGCTACCAATGAATTCCAGCAAGCGTATCAGGTTGACTAAAGGCAGAAAGTTCACTCAAGCAGGATAAGTGAAGAATTGCAATTTTATTAGGAATTTCGGTCACCTGTATCTCTGGATCTACTGACCGCTTTAACGTGGTTTTCACTGAAGGTACCAACTGCTTTCCATTTTGTCATCATAGGAATCGCTAAGGTTTGTTGCTAGTTTACTTTAAAGCCCCATACACACTATCAGATTTTCTGCAGATTTTTTTTCCTTCAGATTTATCAAAACCATATCATATGAGGTCAAACCTTAAGACCTTAATTTCAATTTATATGCAATCAGGCAGGCCCTTGCACTACATGGTTTTGGTAAATCTGAAGATAAAAATCAGCAGAAAATCTGATAGTGTGTATGGGGAGTAATAGTTGTTAAAGCAGCAGTCATGCACATTCTTCACTGTGTAATTCTAAAGTCCAATATTGGCTTATTTTTATGTGTTTCTGTTAAGATATACTTCCCACCCTGGAATAAACATCCTGACAATATCTTGAGATTTCACAACTCACCATTATTTTTTGAGATTTTTAGGATATGCATACATTCACATGACAATAGGTGTTCTCATTGACATGTTTAATGCTGATCTGAGAATTGTTATGGTGGGAAACCATCACACACAGTCAACTCCTCAGAAACCTTCTAAAGACATGGACCTTCAAGGGGACACTAAACGAAACAGCAATGCTGCTATATGTAAAAAATCTTTCATCCAAATAATATCGCAGTTATAGGTAACGGTGGACAATTTCTCTGAACCTGAACCTACGCCTTTAATTCAAATGTCACCAAAAGGATTATTTCGCTGGAATTTGCTTGCAAATGAAATATAAACAAACTTGACCTTAATCTTAACCCTGAGGATAACCTTTTTCCTTTAATAAGAGTTAATTGAGAAGCATTTTTTTATTACAGATTAATACACATTACTGACAACGATGTCAATTTAAACCCTAATGCTAACCGTAAGGCCTGGCTTGCACTGGTAGGACGTAAAAGTCACGTGACTTTCGATCCAACTTTTCCCTGCGACTTAGTTTCCACTTCCATGTGACTTTAATGAACAGGATCTGATTTTGATCCGACTTTGAGATAAGAGCGACTTGTCCTTTCACCAATCAAAACAATTCCTTCGGTTCTGGTATGGATGAAATCTCACGACAAATTTCTAAAAATGAATGGCATGGGATCCCCCCCCAAATCCATACCAGGCTCTTTGGGTCTGGTATAATTCTTGAGGGGAACCCCACGGTAAATTTGAAAAAATATGGCATGGGGTCCCCCCCTCCAAGACCATACCAGACCGAAGGGTATGGTATGGTACTGAATGAGTATGGAGTATATTGTACCCCTACCCATTCACCCCCAAAAAAACAGTGTAGTGTAAAAAAAAAAGAATAATGTCCCCCTGTGGTAGCTCCAATGTCAATCACGATATGTACCACCGTCGACCCAATGAAGAAAAAACGCTCCTCCACTGACGCTGGCTCCTGATGTTGTCAGCTCCGGTGTCGGACAGCTCTTATATAACTATGGGTTGTGGCCATCAGGTGACATCACCCAGAGAAGCCGTCCCCTTGTTATGTCATGGGCTGGGTAGTCAATCAACTTGGGTACAACCAGCTTGCTGGATTTACTTGCGATTGTTGCTAATGGCTGCTATAGTTGCTAACAATAACCACTGTCTTCTCCCTGAGTGGACTCATGGTTGCAGGTAAGAAAAGTGCACCCTCTATGGCCTGCCTAAAGTAGAGTGACCAGATGTCCCTGGTTTCCGGGGACAGTCTCCAGACTAATGACACTGTCCCTGAACCAAGTCTGTCCCCGGTTTTGTCCCCGGTTTCAGGGGCGGCACTAGATAGGAGCTTGGGGGTGCTCAAGCACCCTCACAAATCCATTAAGCACCTCCACACAGCACCCCCAAAATTCACATACCAGTTCTTGCACGTGTCACAGTTTTTTTTTAAATGTTATTCTATCTGTAAAATCCCGTACTGATGCTAGAAAACTGTTGACTCTTTTTTTCCTGTGGAGAAATACAGTGGCTCCTGCTGCAAAGGCCGATAAACTTTAGCTAGACCCAGCATAAGCAGATTTCAGAGGCGGATTGATATACAGCCACTTTGCTGCCTTCTCAGCTAATAGGAAAGTGCTGAACTCACGTCTTTCCCCAGCCCGCCTTCTTTGAGTTCTGCGATGCAGAGAGGGGAGGACATGTCGGCAGCTAGATTGGAGGGAGAGGAGAGAGCACAGCTCAGCCCAGCCTGCTACAGGGGATGGAATAGAACAGAGAGATTCTGTTCTATTCCATTCTGTGTAATTGCAGTGGAATTTCCTCCATCCAGGCAGTCCAGGTGCAGTGTACAGGCTGTCATTGACATAAATGATTTATGCTGCTGTATTCCTTTATACAGGGGTGCCATTATAAACAAATACAGTAGTATACAATCATTCATGTCAATAACAAGCTGTACGCTGCACCTGGGCTAACTGGATGGAGGAAATTCAACTGCAATTACACAAAATGGGCTCAGCCACCTGTGTGCAAGAGCCACGTATCTCAATAAATGTGAACTTTCCCTCTGTACTATCTTCCGTCCTCATGTCATGCAATCTATTCAAGAGAATCAGCCAATTTGCAACTGTGCACTTCATGTAGCACACTCCTGAGCTCTGCACTCTGTACGTAGCATCCTCCTGAGCCCTGTACTCTGTACATAGCATCCTCCTGAACCCTGCACTCTGTACAAAACATCCTCCTGAGCCCTGCACTCTGTATGTAGCATTCCCCTGAACCCTGCACATAGCATCCTCCTGAACCCTGCACTCTGTATGTAGCATCCCCCTGAACCCTGCACCCTGCATGTAGCATCCTCCTGAACCCTGCACCCTGCACGTAGCATCCTCCTGAACCCTGCACCCTGCATGTAGCATCCTCCTGAATCCTGCACCCTGCCCCCTGCACATAGAATCCTCCTGCACCCTGCACGTAGCATCCTCCTGCATGTAGCACCAGCATACAGCACACTGACCACCAATATGCAGGGCCAGGGGTTACCAGTATAAAAAGGTCATAACAAATCAAGTAAAACTACTATCATGCAACTAAAAAATGTTTAAAAGCAATAAGAGAATCTTGTTAGCTGGTTCCCTCATCTAATGCGAATCAATAAAAAGCAAAATAAGTAGCTCTGACCTACACTTCATCTATAAAATTGTACAAATGGACATATAAGTACAATGGTAAAACTTATAAATGAATATCCAGTGCAAATAAACCAATGTATTGCAATATAGTAGTGATGGTGTCACCCCCTCCGCAAAAATATTTTGAGAAATTGCAGAGCTTCAATGTTCAGATAATGGTGAAACACCCTACATATGATAATAATAACAGAGATGCAAATCAACCCGTGTATTAGAACATAGTAGTGATGGTGTCAGCCAGTGCAAATAGTGGTGAAACCCCTTATATATAATAATAATAACATGTCAAATATGTACAGTGCATCAATTGTACATTTTATTATGTTAATATGTAGGATGTTTCACCACGTTTTGCACATTGCAGTTCTGCAATATTTCTCACCTTTTGTAGAAAGGGTGACAGCATCCCTACTATGTTCTAATACACTGGTTGATTTGCATCTCTGTTAATATTATTGTATGTAGGGGGTTTCATCATTATTTGCACATTGAAGCTCTGCAATTTTTCAAAATATTTTTGTAGAGGGGGTGACACCATCCCTACTATATTGCAATACATTGGTTGATTTGCACTGAATATTCATTTATAGGTTTTACCATTGTACTTATATGTCCATTTGTAGAATTGTATAAAGGAAGTGTAGGGTTGTGATGCATTCTTTGGCTTTTATTTGGTATACAGAGGCCAGGACATACTGATCACCATTATATGCCATGAAGAATCCTCCACTAGCCAACCACACCCACTTGCTGGCCACGCCAACAGGTGTGTGGTAGCATTAGCGCCCTCATTTTTACCTCAAGCACCATCATAGCAACCCCCCAAAAAATTGTCTGGAGCCACCCCTGCCCAGATTGGATTTGAATTTTGCTGCCCCATCCCCCCCTCCAAGTTTTATCTCTATATATAGCATAGAACAATACCTATAAAGAGTCTGATAAGGCTGCACACCCCAAAACAAATATTGCAAAAAACACATTGAGATTTCCCCATAGGGTTGTTTAGCAGCAAAAGTAAGCCAGAAAAAAAGTTTTCCATAAAAATAGGTTTTATTGACAAAAAACATAAGCTTGGGTTTACATGATACGAGACAAATTGGATTGGATAGCAAATCAAACAGTAAATAAGGTCATATAAGAATTGTTATGGGGAATATACACCAGAATATGCTACCCACAAAATTAGTTATGGTTATACTGTCCGATGCTGGGAAAAGCCTCAATGCATTTCGACCTTTTGGGGTTATGGTCTTCCTCAGGGGGTTCTTATATTTCTACAAGCACAACAGGAAAAAACAAGATTTTAGTATTATTAATATTGCTTATAGGTACATTGGACTGAGGACTCGTTTATCCAGGGACTTCTTTAAAAAAAAATGTAAGAAAAACAAAAGATTCCCCCACTGATGATCCTGGATTCTGCTGGGAAATCGTCCCTACCTGCACCTTCAGAGGGGAGGCAACCATGACCCGTGAGGCTTACAAGTGGTCACAGATTTGAATGTGCCCCCCACATAAGAAGCCGGAGGAGAAAAGATGGGAACCAAGGCATCTCAAAGTTTATCATGATTGTAAAAATTTGTATATTATATATCTACTAAAATATGTTAGATTATATCAGTGTTCTAACCTAAATACGAAAGAGTTTTTCTATACATTATAAAAAACGAAGAACAATTTATTTTAGAGGGAAAATCAAAGAGAAAGAGGGGTAAAAGAAATGTCAAATTCCATGTTAATAAAGATATGTGTATCACTATATGTCTTGATTATTATTTTATTTTTTTTGAGAAAGGTGATAAATATTCTATCATATTACAGCTTGATTGGGCTCTCATTAAAGCGTCTATGCCCACGGACATCTGGGGGCGTGGCCTGGACATGGCGGAGTGAGGTTGTGTGCTATCTGAGCTCCCGTCCTCCCCCCGTCCTCCTCCCGACTATCGGAGCCTGTGTTGATCCCCTCGTTGATCCCCTCGCCTACCGCCTGACCTCCTGACCGGGGTATGCCTGTAAGGAAGCAAAAGACTAAGACGAAGGGGAAGCCCAGTCAGGCTAGACCACGGGAGTCCGGCGGGTCGATTACCCAATTCCTGACACAGCCACAGCTGACTCACGCTGCCCCTGAGATGGCGACCGCACGTGCAGAGGGAGAGGAAGTCCCGGAGAGTGGCCCGTCATCGCCGGCTGCTTCGCTTGGTGCGGACTCACGTTCGGATGTCCCGTCTGCCCTGCGGACATGTACTACATCTCCGCTAGTGTCTGTGGCGGGTACCGAGGGAAATGCGGAGCTGTGGGCGCTTCTGAGAGCACTCCCTACCCGGACGGATATCGAAACTCTCATTGGTCGCCTGGAGACACAGCACCGCAAGGAGCTGCAGGAGGTGAGAGGTGAACTGAGCTCCATCACGGAGCGCCTGGTGGCGGGGGAAAACACAGCGACGGACTTAGAATCTAGAGTTAGTGCGCTGGAGAGGTTGCAGGAAGCCCATATTGATGCCGCTACCCTGCTTCAGCTCCATCAGGAAGAAATTGAAGACAGGTGCAGGCGAAATAATCTCCGTTTGCGAGGTATCCCGGAGGTGACCGGATCTGAGGATTTGGCCGTCATGGCCACTGCCATCTTCCACATGCTGCCTGGCTCTCCGCTACCACAGACCCTGGAATTCGACAGGATACATAGGGCTCTGGGGCCACGGTCGCAGGACATTAATAGACCGCGAGATGTTATCTGCCGTCTCCACCACTACTCCCACAAGGAACTGATCTTGCGTAGAGCGTGGGAGGCAGGTGATGTGGATTTTGATGGGGCGTCTGTTAAAATTCTACCTGATGTTTCTAGAGCTACCCTACAGAGAAGAGCCATGCTCCGCCCTGTGTTGGAGGCTGCCCGCCGGCGGGGGGTCACATACCGTTGGGGGTACCCATTAGCGGTGATCTTCAGGAAAGATCAGCAGTTGCTTCACCTCCGCTCCCCAGGCGATCTCCCGGCTTTATTTACCTTCCTAGACGCTGATCCTGTTTCTCTCCCGAACTGGCTGATGTTTCTACCTCCAACGGGGGGAAGGTCCGGGTCGCAGTCCTCATGGAGATCGGCCCCGTCGAGGACTCAGAGACGCCGCCGTGGATCCCGTGCACCCACGCCGGAGGGAGGGAGTGTGTGAATTGTGAGAAGGGCCTATAGAATTCTACCACCCTGACTTCCGTTGTGCTCTGTTGTGCTCCTGCTGTCTCCCACCCGGTTTTTGCTCTGCCCCTTTGGATCTCGTGTGCTGATGACCGGAGAGGTGACCCTCCTTGACCCTCCTTGACTGCTCCATAGACTGGTAAAGGTGGCGGACCTCTTTGGGGTGGTGGGGTGGTGGGGTGGGCTAATGTATTTTTTTTATTTTTTTATTATTGATTTATCTGCCCGGGGAGTTTTGGGGAGTCCTGGGGAATCTGATGGGGATTTATAAATACTCCGCCATATGGTGCCGGCTGACTTGGAGTGGCTTCCCGGGAAGTTGGGTTGGATTCCCTTTTTTGTCCATCCCCCCCCCCCCCTCCCCTTGTTTCATGTTATTTTTTTTTTTTTTTTTTTTTTTTTCTTTGCATTTTCTTTTCCTAATTATTTCTTTTGGCCCCGGGCACTGTCCTATGGGGCCCACCATGAATGCAGGATGTTAGGCAGGATGTTATCCTTTATGCCTCCGGTGCTTCGGGGGGTCTGTCGGACTATATGTGACTATATGTGACTATATGTGACTGAGGTGCCTCTCCGGAAGCTGGTTTTGCGACTCCTCTGAGGGGTCGCTTTGACTCTGTTCCTGTTTGTGTGGTATACCCGGGGCACCCGGAGTGGGGATGCTACCCTCCTGGGATGGTGGGGAGAGGGTCGTTCATGCTCTTCTCCCCCCTGTTCTGGCTGGGGGAGTGCACCCGGGGGGTCGGGTGGGGGACGCTGATGTTATGTTGCTAATGTTACCATGATGTTACCATGGCCGCCTGGCTGTCAGGGTTGCATTCCTTTTGCTCTTATGTTATGTTTGTTTTTTCTGTTTTAATTTTGCTTGCATGAATTTTTGGGGGCTTTAGCTATATACCTATACACACCTGGGGCATGCTGCATGTTGTGATTTATATGACTGGGGGGATTTGTTGCCGGGCCATTTGCCCTATTGGGCGGAGTGGCGGGTGTACATAAGGGTGCTCTGCACCTGATACCTGCCACACTGCTACATGTGGCCCGCCTCCCCTACCCGCTGGGGGATTGAGAGGAGACCGGGGACGTTGCCTCGGTTGGCCCTGATGCGATTAACCCCGGGGCCACGTGCCCCCCCTTTTATAGGGGATGGGGCTGGTTGTTTCGGGGGAATAGACTTTGCGGCGGCTCCTGGTGTGTGTCCTCCCCTCCCACCCCCCGTTGACCCCATTTTGGGGTGGGGGGGGTGGGATGGGGGGAGTGTGTGGCTGTTGATGACCCACGCTAGTACAGCTCCTCGGGTTCAGTGAGGTCGGGGGGAGCCGAGGGCTCATACTCCTTGGCTGTTCCAGGTCGCTTCCCCACATAGGCCGGCACGCTCTCCGCCATCTTTTGGTAGGGACGTGCCACACAAGCATTTGGCTTGTCTTTAGGGGGTTTTTTTTTTTTTTTTTTTTTTTTTTTTTTTTTGATTTAAGGGACACCCTACTGTGAGTCTTTCCCTTTCCCACTCTCAACCCCCCCCCCCTTCTCTTCACTCCTTTCCCTCCTCCCCATCTCCCTTCTTCTCCTTCCCGGTCTCTTTTCCCTTCTGGTTGAGGATGGACAGCCTGTCATTTTACTCCTTAAACGCGAAAGGGCTTAACACCCCGGAGAAACGGCGTATGTTAATGCATGACCTAAAAAGGGTGAAAATTGATATAGCTTATATTCAGGAAACTCACTTTAAAGAGGATCGATTACCGGTCCTCAAGAATAGATTCTTTCCTTCGATGTACCACTCCACTAATAAAACTAAATCTCGGGGTGCCTCTATTCTTATCTCCTGTAATGTACCTTGGACTCTCACGGATTCCGAGATAGACCTGGAAGGACGTTATGTCTTTCTTAAAGGACTGGTGGGAGGTGTACGGGTGACACTAGCGAATGTCTACGCCCCTAACGAGGGCCAGGACGTGTTTGTGCGGCGTCTCTTGACCAAGCTGATTGCCTTTCAGGTGGGTCAATTGATCCTGGGCGGAGACTGGAATGTACCCTTGGCCCCCCACGTGGATACCTCGGCGGGCTCGTCCTCTATATCTATTAGTGCCCGTAAGCGTATCATCGCATGTCTCCATGCGTCACAATTAGTCGATATATGGCGTTTACAGCATCCGGGTGACAGGGACTATACCTTCTACTCTCCGCCTCACAAAATCTACACAAGAATTGATTATTTTCTTATACCACATAGCCAATTACATGCGGTCAGGGCCTCCTCTATAGGTCAAAAGACATGGTCGGATCATGCCCCCATTAGGCTGACATACAAGCTGTCTGCCACCTCTTCCAGACGGACACGTTTTTGGCGTCTTAATGACAGCTTACTACAGCGACCTGAAATACTGGAAGAGGTGACTAGGGAGCTTACTCTTTATTTCCAGACGAACACGACGGCTGACTCCTCCCCGGGGGTGGTGTGGGAAGCACACAAAACGGTTATTCGGGGTGTCCTGATTAAACACGGTTCGCGCATCAAAAAAGAGACTGGGAAACAGCTGGACTCACTTCTGGCTGAACTCCAGGTTCTGGAGTCAAAACACAAGGTCTCCCTGGACCCATCCGTGGAGGCTGAACTCTCCTCTATTCGAAGCCAGGTCAATGACCTCCTTGGCTACAAAGCCAAGGCGGCGTTACAAAAATGCAGACTTATGGCTTATGAATCGGGTAATAAGTGCGGGCGCGGTCTGGCGCAGGCGGTTCGAGACATCAAGACACAGACCTATGTCCCTCGAATCAGGTCGGAAGCGAATGTAGATGTCGGCCTCCCGCACCAGATAGCGGCTGCATTCAAAAACTTCTACAATACCCTTTATAATCTACCACCTCTCCCGGGAGGACGACCTCTGATGGAGGCGTATGTGAGTTCTAGCCAGACTCCCAAACTATCATCTGACAGTGTAGCTGAGTTAGAGGCCCCGATAACTCCTGAGGAGTTGGAGTCGGTGCTTAACACGGCTAAACCTGGGAGGGCGCCTGGACCGGATGGTTTCACCCTCCCGTATTATAAGACGTTATTTTCCATCCTTAGCCCTCGTATGGTGACCTTTTTTAATGACATAGGGAACACGGCCACCTTTGTCCCTGATACTACTCGGGCTCATATTACGGTCATCCCTAAAGAAGGCAAAGACCCCTTGGCCTGTAGTAGCTACAGACCCATCTCATTGTTAAATACGGATCTTAAATTATTTACCAAGATAATAGCAACACGATTGGCCAGACATGTGCAGTCCCTAGTCCATCAGGATCAGGTGGGCTTTATTCCTACGAGGGAAGCCAGAGACAGTACAATCAAGGTATTGAACCTGATCCACGTTGCGAACCAGGGTCCTATTCCTTCTATTTTCCTTAATACAGACGCCGAAAAAGCCTTCGACAGGGTTAACTGGGAGTATATGTCCACTGTCCTCCACCATATAGGCTTAGGTGAGAAAATGCTTAGGTGGATAGCCCAATTATATGCTACTCCGACGGCACAAATTAAGGTGAACGGGATATTATCGGAACCCCTGCTGATTAAAAATGGAACCAGGCAGGGCTGCCCGTTGTCGCCGCTTCTTTTTGCCCTTTCCTTGGAGCCTTTTTTATGTAGAATTAGGAATAACCCCGATATCCAAGGCATAGTGGTGGGTGATGCTCACTTCAAGGTCTCTGCATATGCGGATGACTTGCTTTTCTCTATCTCCAATCCTGCGATATCCCTCCCGAATCTCCTCCGGGAATTCGAGGAATACGGACAAGTCTCCAATCTAAAGATTAACTACACTAAATCAGAAGCCATGGGAGTGGCACTGTCGCAAGCGACCATACAGGGGCTTCGGTCCAGCTTTAATTTTAAATGGTCGCCCACGGCACTGTCGTATTTGGGGACTTTTGTCCCGGCAAATCTAAACCACGTCTTTAAACTTAATTTCCCTCCCTTACTGATCAGAACCAGGACTCTTCTGGAATCCTGGAACAAAGGCCTTCATTCATGGTTTGGCAGGTGCAACCTGCTTAAGATGTGCATCCTGCCCAAATTTTTATATTTGCTGCAGGCACTCCCTATTTCGGTACCCACATCATATTTTCGACAGGTTCACGGTTTATTTACTGGTTTTATTTGGGCATATAAGAAGCAGAGATTGGCCCGGAACTTACTCTCCATGCCCAAACCCTTCGGCGGCCTTGCCGTTCCTGATATAAAGAAATATTATCAGGCGGTACACCTTGGTAGAATTGTAGACTGGTGCAGGCACCGGGATCTGAAGCTTTGGATCCGGTTGGAGCAGGCCCTGGTCCGGGTGCCATTAACAGGGGCCATCTGGTGTTATAGACATCTCCCAGCCTACATGAAGAGGCATCCCTTGATAGGGACGACTCTACGGGTGGGGTCACAGACTTGCTCAAAGGGGTTGCTTTCCACGCCTAACTCCCCGCTATTTCCTATCATGGGGAACCCACAATTCTCCCCCGGGATGGACCCCCATCTTCTACAGGTTATGACCAGTAGTGGGCGCATACAAGCAAGATGTTTCCGGATAGATGGGGATTGGCCGTCCATAGAGGTGCTCTGTAATACATCGGGACCTTATAAATTAGCTTTCTGGACTGCTGTCCAACTTAGACATTTTCTTCGAACTCTTTTATTCCCCCTCCGATTTGATGGACCGTTGACCGCCTTTGAGGAATGTTGCTCTGGTAACGGGGTGCTTCCAAGAACGTTGTCCACAATGTATAATCTCCTTATCACACCCGGGGATAATGCCCATCTGACCTTTATGACAAAATGGGAGAGGGACTTGAACTGTACGTTTACTCCGACCCAGATTCACAACATTGTAGCATTGGCCCTGAAATCTACCATCTGTACTACTACACAGGAAACGAACTATAAAATTTTGACGAGATGGTACTTAACTCCACAGGTTTTACACTCTTTCTATCCGACCACCTCTGCGCTTTGTTGGAGATGCGGACTGGAACAGGGCACTTTGTTGCATGTATTTTGGGCATGCTCGAAGTTGTCTTATTTTTGGTCCACTGTGAGGACCGTTACTCAAAAATTTACGGAGTATAATGTCCCTAATGACCCGGCCTTTTTCCTCCTGCACATGAATGCCATGTCCATTAAAAAGTACAAAAAATCTATTTTATGTCCATTGGTGAATGCCGCAAGAGCATGTATACCGCTCCATTGGAAAAGCGAGGCCCCTCCATCGGTGGCGTCCTGGGTTCGTAAGGTGGAGGAAATTAGTAGACTGGAGGACCTGGTACTTACGGGGAGGCAACAGCAGGAAAGATTTAGGAAAACATGGGCACCCTGGCACCAATTTATTTTCTCGCCCGAAGGGGTACTTTTGAGAACTTTGTAATATGTTTGGCGACAGATACTGCATGGGGGGGTAGGGCAGTCCTGAATCAACCAGAAATCCCCCCCCCTCCCCTCCCCCCCCCTACACCTCTCCCCTCCCTTTTTTTTTTTCCCTCCCCCTCTTCTTCCCCATCTCTCTCCTTTCCCCCCCCTCACCTCACCCCCCTCTCCTCCCTCTCTTAGTCTTCCATGTCAGGACCCCTTCCCCTATTTTTAATGATCTCTGTCTTGGTATTGGGTCTCTACCGGGGTATCGAGGTTCTGATGAGAGCTGGAGATGGGGGAACTGAAGGGATTAAGGCTCCCAATTACGTTTCGGTATTTCAGATGCTATGGAGGAGCCATGCACAATGGGGGGTTTTTTGTTTTTTTTTTTTGTTTTTTTTTTTTTTTTTTTTTTTTTTTTTTTTATGACCCTGTCCCTTCTTTTTTTTTTATGACCCTGTCCCTTCTGTGAACTTGGTAATAGGTTTGATGTTGGTTCCTCTTTTTTCCCTCCCTCCCCTTTTCTTTTGTATCCCACTTCTATGTTGTATTATATGTTTATGCCCATGTTGGGCATTGTTTGAAAAATAATAAAAAATTTATATTTGAAAAAAAAAAAAAAATATGTTAGATTATATCAGTGTTCTAACCTAAATACGAAAGAGTTTTTCTATACATTATAAAAAACGAAGAACAATTTATTTTAGAGGGAAAATCAAAGAGAAAGAGGGGTAAAAGAAATGTCAAATTCCATGTTAATAAAGATATGTGTATCACTATATGTCTTGATTATTATTTTATTTTTTTTGAGAAAGGTGATAAATATTCTATCATATTACAGCTTGATTGGGCTCTCATTAAAGCGTCTATGCCCAAGAACAGGTGACGAGTGAGAAAGTGATATCAGGAGGTGATGAGGGCGCAAGGTGAATAAGATGGGGGGGAAAAGTATGTGCAGGTTTGCGTACACCTTATTCCTTAATCCCTTCCCGCCGAGCGTACACAGATGTGCTTACTCGGCTCCCGGGGGTTATACCGGGATGATGCCCGCACCTGCAGGCATCATCCCGGTACCGTTTTTCACAGCGGTGATTGGCTATCCAGCCATAACAACCAATGCAGCTAAAAGCTGCTCGGCTGTTATGCCGGAGGAGCGGGAGGGGACGTCTCCCCCTTCCGTCGCCTCCCGCTGCTGTTACTGGTGCTCCCGCTCATTCGGGAGCACCGTTTCAGGATCCGATGTTTCCAGCTGCTGGGCAGGGACTGGAATGAAGCCGTAGGCGGCTTCATTCCAGTCTCCTAATAGTAAACACGGAAGCGATGTCATTACGTCACTTCCCGTTTACTCGGCTGTCAATGGCGCCGGTTTTAAAAAAATATACAGTATTCAGAATCGCAGTTTTCAGCGATCTGAATACATTGAAGTGTAAAGGAGGGATCGGGGGTCTAAAAGAATCTCTCCATAAAGAGTACCTGTCACCACCTATTACTGCCACAAGGGATGTTTACATTCCTTGTGACAGCAATAAAAGTGAGCAAATTTTATTTTATATTTTTAAAACAATTTTTTCATTTTAAAATAAATAATAAAAAAAATGTTTTAAAGCGGCCGCCGTCCCCACGTCCGCATATGTAAACGGTGTTCAAATCACACATGTGAGGTATCGCCGTGATTGTCAGAGCGAGAGCAATAATTGTAGCACTAGACCTCCTCTGTAACGCTAACCTGGTAACCATAAAAAAAATTAAAACGTCGCCTATTGAAACTTTTAGGTACTGTACTTTGTCGTCATTCCACGAGTGCATGCAATTATAAAGTGTGACATGTTTGATATCTATTTACTCGGCGTAACATTATCTTTCACATTATGCAAAAAAATTGGGCTAATTTTACTGTTTCGTTTTTTTTTAATTCATGAAAGTGTCCCTTTTCCCAAAAAGTTGCGTTTAAAACATCGCTGCGCAAATACTGTGTGACATAAAATATTGCAACAATTGCCGTTTTATTCTCTAGAGTCTCTGCTAAAAAAATATATAAAATGTTTGGGGGTTCCAAGTAATTTTCTAGCAAAAAATATGGATTTTAACTTGTAAACACCAAATGCCAAAAATAGGCTTAGTCATGAAAGGGTTAAAAAAGCCCTCTCCCTCTCCCTCCACATTTCCTCAACCATATCATCCTAACTGGTCTTTCCTGAATTAAAACCCTTCAGGAAAGGGGTATATGAGATAAACTCATTGAGGCCTGGATATGTAGTGGCTCCAAGTCTAAATATCAATTTCTGCTTGATTTGTAGTAGCTTTTTGTTCCAGTCGCCACCTCTTCCCAGAATATGAATCTGTTCTAAGGTGGCGAAAGCAATTTTTGGCATTTTATAATGATGTTGTGTAGCCACATGTCTTGCTAGGGGGAGATAGATTGGAGTCTATAGGTGACATCATGGCTCCCAGAATTTAGAGCCGTGGCCAGACCGGAGTAGATTAAAAATAGGTAAGTACACAGATCTTTTTTATACAGGTTAAGCAGGATAGATATGAGGAGGGGAGGCGGGAACATTTTTAGGATTATACAGGTGCATCTGACAAATTAGAATATCAGCAAAAAGTTAATTTACTTCAGTAATTCAATTAAAAAAGTGAAACTCGTGTAGATTCATTACACACAGAGTGATATATTTCAAGCATTTCTTTCTTTTAATTTTTATGATTAAAATAAATTAAGAATTTTTCATTTTGATGATTATGGCTTACAGCTAGTGAAAACCCAACATTCAGTATCTCAGAAAAGTAGAATAGTACATAAGACCAATAAAAAAAGAATTTTAACCTCCTTGGCGGTATGATTCGTTCTGGTTTTAGGTGCTGAAAGCGGTACAATTATTTTGCATGGAAATTTGGCGTTTTATATTGTAGTCCTGTAATTCTTAGAAATAACTCTCTTAAATCTGTTCAAACCAGAGTCTAGCAGACATCCCGGGTATGATAAAGTTTATAAAATAATAAATAATAATAAAAATTATTCAATAATGTAATCAAATCCTAAAACACTGGAAAAGGGACACTTTTTGGTTGCTACGGACAATCTCCAAATTCCAGGCAGAAAAAACAGTATTTATAATATAAAAGTGCATGCAGGGCACTGCACAAACCACTAGGGACAAAGGGGGTGTGTATTTTTAATACAGTACTGTAATCTGTAAGATTACAGTGCTGTGTGTGTTTTGTGTCTTTTAACTTTTTTGAATTTGACGCCGTTCTCTGCTCCCGTGCGCCGTAACGTCGCAGGGAACGGAGCTCGGCGGCATTCGACACTGTGAATCGAGCGGAGGACAGCTCGATCACACAGCGCGGAGGACATCGCTGGATCCAGGGGACAAGGTAAGTAACTCTCCCTGTGTCCTCCCCTGCATCCAGCAATGCGATTCCGACTCTGGCTCTGGGTTACCGCTCCTGTTAGTAAAATCCCAACCGCTAGGGGGGTTAATACAGAAATGTTGGCTTACTAAAAAAGTATGTTCATCTATAGTACAGTATGCACTCAATACTTGGTTGGGTCTCCTTTTGCATGAATTACTGCATCAATGCAGCATGGCATGGAGGCGAACAGCCTGTGGCACTGCTGAGGTGTTATGGAAACCCAGGCTGCTTTAATAGCGGCCTTCAGCTCATCTGCATTGTTGGGTCTGGTGTCTCTCATCTTCCTTTTGACGATAACCCACAGATTCTCTATGGGGTTTAGGTCAGGTGAATGTTCTGGCCAATCAAGCACAGTGATACCATGATCATTAAACCAGCTATTGGTACATTTGTCAGTGTGGGCAGGTGCCAAGTCCTGCTGGAAAATGAAATCAGCATCTCCATAAAGATGGTCCTCAGAGGGAAGCATGAAGTGCTCTAGAATTTCCTGGTAGAGGTCTGTGCTGACTTTGGACTTACACCATTAGATGACATGGCTCCCCAAATCTTCACTGACTGTGGAAACTTCACACTGGACCTCATGCAACTTGGATTCTGTGCCTCTCCACTCTTCCTCCAGAATCTGGGACCTTGATTTCCAAATGAAATGCAAAATATACTTTCAACAGAAAGTAGGACTTTGGACCACTGAGCAACAGTCCAGTCCTTTTTCTCAGCCCAGGTAAGACGCTTCAGAAGTTTCTGGCTTAGGAGTGGCTTGACACAGGGAATGTGACATTTGTAGCCCATGTCCTGGATACGTGTGTGTGGTGGCTCTTGAAACACTGATACCAGCCAAAGTCCACTCCTTGTGAACCAACAAAATTCTTGAATGGCCTTTTCTTCACAATCCTCTAAAGCCTGTGGTTATCCCTGTTCCTTGTGCACCTTTTTCTACTATCCTTCCACTCAACTGGAGAGTGTTTGATCAGTTTCTTTTTCTATCATACATTTTGCTATAATGTGTGCAACATACAGTATGCACCTGGGTGCTCTGAACAAAGGATTTCCGTGTAGAATGCTTGTGTTGGTAAATCCGTTTGTGAATAAAATCTGCTTGAGCATGAGGTTCCCATGACAACATCTGTATGCACAGTAGTCACTAGTCAATAAGACATTCTGCATCTTAGACTGACACTTTTGCCCTTCTGAATGTAAAAATAGCTGTGCAATGCTTTGTGAAAGCACAACATCACCTACCCTGTTCCCATACAATTTTTTAAATAATTGGCTTAGAGTGAAACAATACTGCCCGAATGTATGTAAACAAAAAAAGAAAAACAGCTCTCACCGCTTTACTCGCCTCCTCTCCTGCAATGAATCTCCTTTCCAAGGTCTAGACCCGTTAGTCTTCTGGTCTGTCATTTAACCCACTTCCTGTGAGCCCAGGCTGTCATGCATAGTCAACCCCCCGACCTGGGCTCACATGATGCAGTGAACTCAGTGTTCTGATTTAATCAAGAATATAGAAGCAGACATTGTTAGAGCTACACAGATCCTTGTCTGTAAGGATGTTAATGCTGTGCAGTGGGCTCTCAGCACCAACACAGTAGTGGGTCCAGTAAGCAGGCCTAGCAGGACTGTAATTGGCCTCAGGAGTGGCCAATTACAGTCTTCTTTCCCCTGGAAACTGGGAACCGCCCCCCTAGCACCCAATCTTCTCCCTGTGCACAAACTCTTAAAGAATCTTTGCTGCAGCTAGGAGTGGCAATCGCAGCTGCGGCAAGGACACAGGACAGGATGATGTTCCTCACATGTGTGCAATATGTGAGGGCACAGTGGGCCTCAATCCCCTTGGCACCCCTGTGCACCACATACATTGTACACATGGAAAATAAGCCACTGGACTCACTCTGTGTGATAGTTCTAAGCCCTTGTACACACGGTCGGACATTCCGACAACAAAATCCGTCAGATTTTCTCTGACGGATTTTGTCCTAAACTTGCATTGCATACATACGGTCGGACAAGGTTGTCGGAAAATCCGATCGTACGTAACGTGACAACGTTATTTTGTTATGACGGGACTACGTTCAGGCTAGTAGCCAATAGCTTTGGTCAAGGAATTTGATCTGAGCATGCGTGGCACTTTGTCCGATCGGAATTCTCTACACACAATCGGACAAAGTCCGATCGGATCATGTTGTCGGAAAGTTTTATAGCCCAGCTCTAAAACTTTGTCCGTCGGATGTTACGATGGAAACAGTTCGATGGAGCCCACACACAGTCAGATTATCTGACAACATGGTCCGATCGGACATTTTCCGTCGGAATGTCCGACCGTGTGTACAAGGGCTAAGACACCAGCTGTCTTACATGACAGTTCTAAGACACCAGCTGTTTTACAGGGAGTCCATAGCCTTGTGTAGGCTACAACTCTAGTGACTCATAGTTTACCTAGGACTTTCCTTCTGCTTCTGGTAGCTGAGGGGTGCAGTGGATGGAAGGTAAGTATAGTATAGATTAATTAAAGGGGTTAATTAAATCATCTGCTTAAGTGGGAAAATTCCCATGCAGTCTTGCACTGGAAAGATTCTCCCGCAATATGGTTCATTGTCCAGTTTATATACTGAAAAGTATGTTTTCTTGCTGGGCTTGGGATCTGTCCACGGAAATTTCTGGCCATCACTGATCTAGGGAGTTAATTGCAGGTTAACTGCATGAGTGGTGCCTTCATGGAGCGGTGTTGTGGTGTTGTGAGCTCCCGCTGCGCTGTTCGCATTATTGCAGTATAGTAATATAGGCGATTGAAATGACAGGAGGGATCACCATAGCAGTCTATAAACTTCACAGCCTTTAAAATGATTCTGTTGTTGCTTCTCTTTTCCCTCTGAAGAAGCCATGCCTCTGGCGTAACGCGTAAGGGCAGGGGGGTGAAGCTGGTGGCGTAGGACGTTCACCTGTGCTGTGTATTGTGGAAGCAAGCCTTGGAAGGTACCTGGTATCTTGCGGGGAGGTAGCTAATGGCCTTAAGGGGGCAGTAATGGGCAAAGCACGTGTTCACTTTAAATACTGCTTTTGTAGTAGTAAAAGAAGATGTTTCATTCATATTGTTACTGTATATTATGACATATAAGATTTTACTCAAGCAGAAATTAGATATTTATGAATATTTTAAATATTTTAATATTCAGTTTTCTATTTCTTTTTATTAATATATCAATTCATAAAGGTTCGTTAGAATCTGCAAGTATGATTTAAATGGTGTAAACATATTTGATAGGTGTAAACCTAATATGAAAATGTTCCTTTATTGTCCTAATGTACAGAGAATTTTGATAATCACAATACTTGCAAATAACTGGACAAGAGGAAAGTTTGTTTTGTGCTGTAATATTGGCATCTGATTATTGGCAGGGAAGGACTACTTTGATGCTTTGCAAATGTTAATTGTTTTTCCGGGTTTGTGTTATTCTCACATCTGGTATGAGAGGAAGCTGAATGAATAGTTCAATCTAAACCAATATAAATAAATTAAGGAAAAAAAGAAAACTGGTTCTGCTAGTTAAACCAGCCTTTACAATTAAGCTCTCTGGTGGGAAAACGTTGAGGTGTTCAAGGACTGCTGTTTTTGATGTGGCTTGCGATTTGAAAATTCCTGGTCTCTGTGTTACATGGACTCATCTCTTCTTTTATTAAAGGTTTTCATTTGGTCCTAAGTTGGTCACTTATTTTTCTTTTTTATATATATATGTATATTTTTTGAAATGTTCCGTTATCTGTGCATAATTTCTTCCCAGCCACCACACACAGAAGCGCTGCTTTGTTTGATTTAATGCAGCTGGGATTAAAATCTAAATCGGCATCATTTTATATTTATTTTTTTATTCTATAAATTTGTTGTATGCTCCAATTGAATGAGTTAAAAATAAACGGATTGTGCCACAGACTACAGCCACTCTAAAATAGGAAAGATATTTCCCATTCTATCTGACCTTTCCCCTTGATTCAGCACTAAAGATCAGTCCAAGGGGATTAAAGGAACATACATACATATGTCTAATTCTATTTAAAACTAAACCAAAATAACAAGAAGAATGGAATATTGAGTGATCAGTTTACAAAATAATTGTGTTAAATATGTGTGATCACTCAATGGTGTCACTGTAGCCTATACAGGCAGTGCTTGGCAAATGCTGAGAAATTAAAATACATCTAAGGACTCCTGTATGAAAATAAAAACAGGTCTCAAATTGAGTTAGTATGCGATGTACATGCTTCATAAATTTAAAAAATATATTACCGGTTCCAGACACTGCAGCTCCCAGTGGGAGGGTTCCAATAACAGGAAAGCAGTGGGCAGGGTTATGTGTAGCCAGGGCGGTCTCTAATATTGATTGGACCCTGGGCAAAACTTTTCTTGGGGCCCCCTCCTTCCCATGCAGTTTCGCTCTCCACCTGCTCTGAGACATACAATAAATAGCAGCTAGACTCAAAATCTGTTTACTGAATCAAAACTAGGCAGTGAGTGAGATTGGTTGCCAGAGGTTACAGTGTATAATTACCGCTCACTGACTGGTTGCTGGAGGTTACAGCACACATTACAGCTCACTGATTAGTTGCTAGAGGTTACAACACATGATTTCTACTTGGTAATTGGTTGCTAGAGATTACTGTGAATATGACCTCAGGGGGGGCATGATATACATATCAATGCTGTCGGCTGCCGCTATTTACATATTAATGCCGCCGCTATTTACATATGAATCTTGGTTATTTACATGTAAACACAGGGTCTTCAGGTTAGTCATCTGTGCACAACAAAAGGGCAGAGCTGGGCAGCATTAGTAGCAGCATTTCACACAGATATTGGGACACAGCACGGGACTAAAACCTTGAGGGATGAAGGAAATTAAACCAGGATAATTGGCAAGTATAAGGCAGCTGCTTTGGGCCCCACAAAAATGACAGGGCCCAGGGCAGCTGCCCCCTTTGCCCTGTCTTAAAGACAGCCCTGTGTGTAGCCAGCTACTGATTGGCAAGCTGCAGGCTTCTAAATCATTAGCAACACTACTGAGCCCCGCTCCCTGCAATATCTTCTCCTCTTCTTGTAGTAAAAGCAGACACAGCCTACATGAGGGTGACAACCCTACTCTGAATTCAGGAGCAGAGAAGCAGTAATGTCACAACATAGTAAGAATCCTTTCTCAGACTAAAACAAGTTTTAAAAACGCAGATTACACCAAATTATTTGTCTTGCCCAAGTTTCAGCTGACACACGATGAATCAAAGAGGAGTTTTTTTTGTTTCTTTTTATCTCATGCACCCTGTAAAGCCTCTGCTACAATGACCCAATCTGCAAAAATCGGTTTGACATACAGATTAAACAATGCAGGTTTTTTTTTTTTTTTTTTTACTAACAACCAATGTGGGTAGAGACTGTCAGTAGTATGCTTAGAGGCATTCTTTGTTACAGACCAAAAAGTTGCTATTTTTTGTCACTCAATTTTCTCAATAATCATCAATGTACTAAAAAGGGCTGTTTTTATTGACCACCAATGTAAAGTATATCTTTCACCCTAATGCCAGGATGAAGGGCCTATTTTATTACTGACCACCAAATGTAAATGGGATGATTTGACACTAGCTAGTAATGTCTAATGCCGCGTACACATGACCGGACTTTTCGTTAGCAAAGGTCTGACGGAACGATCATGTGTGGGCTCCATCGGACCTTTGCTGTCCAAAAATCTGACGGACTTTAGAAATAGAACATGGTTCTAATTTTTTCGCCGGAACTCCGCCAGACCCAGTTCCTGTCGAGAAATCCGCTCGTGTGTATGCTAGACCGACGGACAAAAAACGTTGCTAGGGCAGCTATTGGCTACTGGCTATGAACTTCCTTATTGTAGTCCAGTCGTACGTCATCACGTTCGAATCCGTCGGACTTTGGTGTTTGGAACGCCGCTGAAAGTCCATCGGGAAGACCGTCTGACCTAGTCCGTCAAAGCCCGGTTGTGTGTAAGTGGCATAAGTGGTTATACAGGGCCATGTGCTACATAAGGGGAATGCTGTTATAAAGCTGAGTTATTGGCTGTCAAAACCATACTGCTATTAGGACACAGTGGAAAGTAAGGAGAAAGGAAACATCCACTTATTTTCATTAATTATTGCAACTTCGACTATATGAGGAACAAGGAAGTTAGCAATCATTATACTTCATTATACGTCATTATGCTTAGGTAGGTTGGCAGTCGGCTCCCTTAAGCCGGATAGCAGGCGCATGCTGCACTTCGGGTGCCGATGCTAGTGGCCGACAGTCGCGATGACCGACGGCCACGAGCGATCGTGGGAACGAGAGGCAGAACAGGGACGTGTGTGTTTAAACACACAAATCCCTGTTCTGTTCTGTTCTGTTCTGAGAGACAGATCATGAGTTCTTAATAGCTAGGAACCACGATCTATCATTTCCTCTAGGTCAGTCCCCTCCCCCTACAGTTAAAAACACACACACAGGGAGCACAGTTAAGCCCTTGATCGCCCCTAGTGTTGACTTCTTCCATGCCAGTGACATTGTTACAGTAATCAGTGCATTTTTATAGCACTGATAGCTATATAAATACCAATGGTCCCAAAAAATGTGTCAAACGCATCCGATGTGTCTGCCATAACGTCGCGGTCCCGATAAAAATCACAGCCATTACTAGTAAAAAAATTAAATAATAATAAATAAATAATAATAAAAATGCTATAAATCTATGCCCTATTTTGTAGATGCTATAACTTTTGCGCAAACCAATCAAAATATGCCTATTGCGATATTTTAAAATAAAAAATACATAGAAGAATACATATCGGCCTAAACTGAGAAAAAATTTGCTTTTTAAAAAAAAAAAAAAAATGGGGATATTTATTATAGCAAAAAGTACAAAATATTGTGGTTTTTTTTAATTGTCGCTTTTTTTTTGTTTATAGCACCAAAAATAAAAAATGCAGAGATGATCAAATACCACCAAAAGAAAGCTCCATTTGTGAGAAAAAAATAACATCAATTTTGTTTGGGTGCAGCCTCGAATAAACCATCTGGGGCCCATTAAAAAAAAGGTGATTTTTAATACCTCAGGTAAAAAAAAGAAATATGGGGAAACGTGTCAGACTCAATTTCAAATCTTATTACCTTCACAAGACCATTACATAAAGCAACAAAATTACATATGCACCAAAACACAGACGTTTGGATATATTAATGTAGTAATAATTGCAATTTGAAGCATATAAAAGGCAATATTTTATCAGGCATTGGATATATTTTTTTCTATAGCTATACTGCAAAGGGCAAAGCAAAAGATGAGCAAAGAACCTCATGAACACATTTGATTTGCCAGAACTAGTGCTGGCTTGGAACAAGAACTGTACACAGCAACACTCCATTAGTTTAATAATTAATGAGGAAAAAAGCCAGAGTTTGGCTTGAAAATACCCAAGTAACACTGGCAATGTATCAAAACATTAATACTTACATGAGACTTCTCATATCACTACATAATTTGTTCCAATTCTTTTTTTTTTTTTTTTTATTGCAGCAATATAAATTTCTTATTAAAAAAAATTGGAACGTGTATTTATTACTGTATGTGACAGTATGTTTTCCGAGAGAATAAGTTACATTCAAAGAAAAATGTACCGTATATGTTATTAAAGGACATTACAGGAAAAAACTCAGTTGGTCTCCTGCACCCTTTCTATCAAATACGCCATGGCCTACACCAGTCCAGGTGGCCTTTGAGTTACTTGGTAGCTACTGCATATGCACCAACTTCCCTACTATAGAGTACAATGGCCTATCCCTCTACCTGTAGACATTTTTTGAGCATCTTGGAGCAATGTCCTCTAGTCAGGAAGAGTTGACGGGTGATGGTTAATTGATCTGGTTAGCCAGATCCAGTCGGCTGCCCTCAGTTTTCTATATATACTATATAGAACAAACTGTAGACTACAATGGACTACCTCTCTACATTTTTACTTTCCGGCAGACTAGGTCCGACGGTCTTCCCAACGGACTTTCAGCAGAGCTCTGACGGACCTTCCAAATTAACAGACTTGGCCACACATGAACGGACTAAGTCCATTCGAAAGTCCGTTCGCTTTGATGATGTAAGATGGGACTAAAAAAGGAAGTTCAATAGCCAGTAGCCAATAGCTGCCCTTGCGTCGTATTTGGTCCGTCGGACCATATGTTCTATTTCTAGGTCTGTCAGATTTTTTCTTTACAAACATTTTTTTTTTTTAGCCACACACGATCGGATTATCCAATGGACTGATTCCGTATGCATTATATGCATTAAGGTGAAAAAACATCTGACACTGCCTACGCCCCCAGTCCCCACGTTTTACTTACCTGACCCCTCGAAAATCCTGCGCTCGCCCCCACTGTCCTCTTCACCGCTCAGCCTGGCCGCTGATTGGCTGGAGTGGATGGATGGAAAGCAGCACAGCCATTGGCTCCCGCTGCTGTCAATCACATCCACTGATGCGGAGCGCAGGGGGTGGGGCCGTGTGATACAGCGAGCGGCCATAGCCGCCGGCTGTATCGCGGGAGTGCGCCCGCAGGTGCTTCTCACCATGCGAGGGAGCTCGCATGAACGTGAGAAGTACCTGCAGGAGGAAGCAGAGACAGCCGCCGAGGGACCCCAGAAGAGCAGGTTCGGGGCCACTCTGTGCAAAACGAGCTGCACAGTGGAGGTAAGTATAACATGTTTGTTATTTAAAAAAAAAAAATTACTTTACAATCCCTTTAATACAGCTATCTGTTTTTTTTTTTTTCTGTGCCCCATATTAGATGTGCCAACATTTTAAATTGTGGATATTCCTAGATGTAAATAGGAAAATATCCTGGCAATATATATTTTATAGTTTGACTGAGAAGATCTAGTAACCATAACAGATAAAGAATGTTATATTAACATTATTGGCAGATCCTCAATGGTCCTGTAACTTTTAATTTAGGGCCAGTCAGCCAGATAGGACAAAGAAACATTAAAATATGTGACGCAAAAAAACTGCAAATGATTTATTCCATTTGAAAAGTCAGGATTGAGATTATGTAAATAGAAAAATGAACAGGTTAACGAAATACATCTAGCAGTATTAACCACTTCAGCCCCGGAAGATTTTACCCCCTTCCTGACCAGAGCACTTTTTGCGATTCGGCACTGCATCGCTTTAACTGACAATTGCGTGGTCGTGCGATGTTGCACATAATCAAAATTGACGTCCTTTTTTCCCACTTTCCCGCTTTCTTTTGGTGGTATTTGATCACCTCTGCGGTGTTTATTTTTTGCGCTATAAACAAAAAAAAGAGCAACAATTTCGAAAAAAAAAGCATTTTTTACTTTTTGCTATAACAAATATCCCCCAAAAATATATAAAAAAACATTTTTTTCCTCTGTTTAGGCTGATATGTATTCTTCTACATATTTTTGGTAAAAAAAAATCACAATAAGCATATATTGATTGGTTTGCGCAAAAGTTATAGCGTTTACAAAATAGGGGACACTTTCATGGCATTTTTAATTTTTTTTCATTATTTGTAATGGAGGCGACCTGCGATTTTTTTTCAGGGCTGCGACATTTTGGGGGAAACATCGGACACTTTTGACACTATTTTGGGACCATTGTCATTTATACAGCGATCAATGCTATAAAATTGCATTGATTATTGTGTAAATGACACTGGCAAAGAAGGGGTTAATCACTAGGGGGCGAAGAAGGGGTTAAGTGTGTCCTAGAGAGTGATTCTAACTGTGGGGGGGTGGGCTTCAAGTCACATGACAGCGATCACCGCTCCCGATGACAGGGAGCGGTGATCTCTGTCACGATACAAGCTAGGATGGGGAAATGGCTTGTTTACATAGGCACTTCCACATTCTGAGGCTCCGTGACACGTTCGCCGGGAGAGGGGCAGACATTGAGTCCCCCGGTCCCGTGGGCACGATCACATTGTACGTGGCTGGTGCCCGTGCCTGCTATCCCTGGCTCTTAAAGGGGACATACAGGTATGCCCATTAGCCCACCGCTGCCATTGTGCAACGTGTATCAGCCTGCAGCGGTCGGCAAGTGGTTAAACCCAATAGCAAACATTTGTTATATTGCAGCTTACCAATTCTTATGCCCCATACACACGAGTGGGCCTTCCGACCAAAAGCTCTCATCGGACTTTTGCTGGCAGAGTACTTTTGCTGGCGGAGCTGTGTATACGGGGCATAAGATGTGATGGCTGCATTGGTTTGCCTTTTTAGGCTTTCTTTGTTTTATTTTATATCTAGTGATCCAGCCAGTAAGTCTGTTGTTTTTCACACAAGCTCAAGTTCTCCAGCAGTATCTATCCACTTACATGGATAAGACAAACCACTTAACACTGGCAGAGGGTAATTAAAACAATCAGCTTTTATTTATTCATGCAAAACCTTTATCCCAAAAGGAAAAAAGAAAAACTGTTGCTGTAACCGATTAAAAAGTGTGTGCTGGAGTTTGGCTTCAATTTGTTAGTGTATCTAAATCTGCTAATACATTTAATGCCCCATACACACTATCAGTTTTTCTGTCAGATTTACCAAAATCATGTAGTAGAAGGGCCTGCCTGATTACATACAATTGGAAACTCCTAAGGTTTGACCTCATATTATATGGTTTTGGTAAATCTGAAGGTAAAACTCAGCAGAAAAACTGATAGTGTGTATGGGGCTTAACACTACCCTCCCCCCAAGATTGACAATACTGCTGTCTGCTGTGCTTCCTGTTCTCATTCCTCCAGATTTGTGTCTCACTAATACCGGACAAATCACTAAGTGAAACAGAGGGAAAAAAAGAAAAGAAAACTGATTCAGCCATCACATGGTACGTAGTAACATTTCTGTATACATTAATGTATACATTTTTGGTTTTGGGATTAATGCTGCTTTAACTTTAAAAAAAAAAAAGGCTTATTATGTTTTCTTGTTTGACAACTGTGTCGAAATGTGCCCAGTGTTGACAAATGAAAATCTGCTAAATCTATGTATAATTCAATAAAACCATTTAGAAATTGTCTGATACTTGACACAAAATGTACATCTAGACTTGAGAAACAATATCTTATGATTACTATCAGTTGCCACAGATCTACAGTATATGTTCAAATAAAATGTCTTATGAGGAATATAAAAACTATAATGGTGAAAGATCTCTTCCTAGAATATGTAACGCTTGCGCCATTCTTTTAGTTATGACCATTAACAGGGTTCACCTTAGGACATATAAAACACCCACTGCAAAATTTTAGTACGGCACAGGCTTCCCACACACTGCTAAAAAGCTAACCTTCTTCTTGTGTACAGAAGTTGTCATTGAACTTCAAGTATTACTTGAAGTTTTACAGATCCCCCCTAAGCTAGCTGTATTATGCCTCCCTCCCTCTGATTCCAGTAAATCACGAGCCTAGTACACACGTTCGGAAAATCGGATGATCGATTGTACAATAATCCGATCATTAGTGCACAGCTTTCAAGAGCCGATCATGACAGTTCATCCAACAATATCCAATGGGACAAGCACAACATTTTTTCTTGAACAATACCAGATCGTACGATTTTAATTTATTCAGTACAGCAGGGGTGTCCAAACTTTTTTCAAAGAGGGCCAGATTTGATGAAGTGAATATGCGTGAGAGCTGACCATTTTGCCTGACATTCTTTGAACCATTAAAGTTTGGTCTAAGTGTGTTTGTTCTAGCACTAATATACTGCACAACAAGAATTCTCTTGCCTTTGAGGCTGCATGTGAGTAAAGAGATGAGCTTGGGCGTATTATTTGGATATACCGTATTTATTGGCATATAACACGCACCTTCACTGTGAGGCCGCGTACACACGCGGGGACTGTTCGCTGAAACTTTGTTCGTCAAACAGTTGCCGCAACAGTCCGCTCAAAATTTGCATGAGCGGACTTGCCCACACACGAGCGGACTGTTTCAGCGAACTGTTTGCCAAACAGTTCGCTCAACTTTTGAAATGAACGGACTCGCCCACGTAAGGCGGAGGCAAGTCCGCCCATTTCGAGCGCGTGTACAGGTAGGCGGGGCCCGCGAAGGAGACGTCGCGGGCACCGCAGCCTGGAATGGACTTAAAGGGACACCCAACGCCGTGGGGGTTCCCCCAAAGTCCACAACAGACCCTTGTCCGAGCACGCTACCCGGCCGGCCAGGAAAGGGGGGGCGAGCGAGCGCGCCCCCCCTCCTGAGCCGTACCAGGCCGCGTGCCCTCAACATGGGGGGTGCCTTGGGGAAGGGGGGGCCGCGCGGCCCCCCCACCCCAAAGCACCTTGTCCCCATGTTGATGAGGACAAGGGCCTCTTCCCGACAACCCTGGCCGTTGGTTGTCGGGGTCTGCGGGCGGGGGGCTTATCGGAATCCGGGAGCCCCCTTTAATAAGGGGGCCCCCGGATACCGGCCCCCCACCCTATGTGAATGAGTATGGGGTACAATGTACCCCTACCCATTCACCTGTGAAAAAAAGTACAAAAAAAAAACACAACACAGGGTTAAAATATTTTATTGCACAGCTCCGGGGGTCTTCCGTCTTCGGGGGTCTTCTCCGGACTCCTCCGCTATCTTCTTGTAGCTCTTTTGCTAGCGGAGGAGTCCGGCTTTCTTCCTCCCTGCCGCCGGCCTCTTCTCCTGACTTCGGGGGTCTTGTCCCCCTCTTCGGTTCTTCTGCCGGGCCACCGCGCCTTCTTGTAGCTCTTTTGCAGGCGGTGGCCCGGTCTTCTGTCGCCGCTGTCGCCGTCGCTGCCTTCCGTTCTTCTTCTTCTTCTTCTTCTTCTTCTTCTTCTCCAGGAGATGTTGACACGTCGCTCTCTCCGGCCGGAATGCCAGAGCCGCCCTGCGCTGCCACTTATATAGTGACAATGGGGCGGTGTCACATGGTATATGTCACATGGGTTGGTCACATGGGTTGATGTCACATGGTGACCCCGCCCCCTTACGATGTCATAGTCCCCATGTGACATCAACCCATGTGACCAACCCATGCGTCTCCGTCGCGGGCCCCGCCTACCTTGACACGCGCTCGAAATGAGCAGACTTCCCTCCGAGCGGGAACAGTTTGCTCATTTCGAAAGTAGCCTACACACGGGCGGACTGTTCGCTCAAACCAAGTTTCAGCGGACAGTTTTTCGGAATTTCCGAAAGACTTTGTCCGTCAAACTGCCCGCTGAAACTGTCCGCTGAAAGCCCACACACGGGCGGACTGTCCGCTGAAACACTGTTCAGCAGACAAAGTTGAGCGAACAGTCCGCCCGTGTGTACGCGGCCTAAGAGGGAAGTTTCAGGGGAAAAAAAACATTTTAAATAAAGAACTGTGAAGCAAAATAAGGGTCAGGGCCCATCTGCAGCCTCACAAGTCCCCATCTGCAGACCCACCACTGCCATGAATGTAGCCACACCATTGCTAGGAACGCAGCACCCACCATTGCCAGGAATGCAGAACCCACCATTGCCAGGAATGCAGAACCCACCATTGCCAGGAATGCACTCACCATTGCCAGGAATGCTTTGCCAGGAATGCCCCACCATTGCCAGGAATGCAGAACCCACCGTTGCCAGGAATGCATTTACCATTGCCAGGAATGCTTTGCCAGAAATGCCCCACCATTGCCAGGAATGCACTCACCATTGCTAGGAATGCACCACCATTGCCAGGAATGCACTCATGAGCGCCAAAGATTACCTACGGCGGTCTCTTTAATAGAAAGTCCCACCTCCGTTGATGGACAGCACAGTCTTCTAATGGCAGCGCCGGAGACATATTTTGTGGCCCCTGCGCAGTGAGATCATCGGGGGTTACAAAAGATATATATGTCCAAATAACCAGACGGGCCGCAATTGGCCTCTGGGCTGGACTTGCCTGCAGTACAGTATTCGTCCAAAAATAAATATCGGAAGATCAACAACACGAATATTCAGAAAGGAAAGAATACATTACAATACAATACAACACATTCCACCACTTCCTAAGTTGTATTCTGTCATACGAGAATTTTTGTAACTTTAGTGACCTCTTCATTTTCTATATGAGACTAGCATGCAACAAAAAACAGGCGATCATTCATCCAATAATCTTCATTGTGTGTACAAGGCATTAGTACCACAGCAACAGGGTTAGACCTTATAGCCACACAAGATATGCCAAGATTAGGGCCAAAGACACTGGAAGACATGGCAACATAACTAAAACAAAAAAAAAAGTAGGGCAATAGTAGAGCAAACTGCTTTTACAACTGGTTTTAGGTATACAGACCAAAAACAGGTGTGCAGATGACTTGCCCCTGGCCATAGGGGTTGACTGAGATTGTTTATCTTTTCAGGGCCAATACGATATCGATTTTTCAGCCACCTTTAAGGCCGATAGCCGATATCAGGTGCTGATATTTTGTACATTTTCTACACATATCTGGTATAACCCTTTCATGTCAATGTAGGGACCTATTTGGCGACCCATCACAGTTTGCTACAGAAGTGACGTTCCGTCGCCGCCATCTTGCTACACCCCACACTCGTCTACAGTAAGGATACACTAAGAAGGGGGAAAGTGGACATATTGTTACACCCACCAGAGTTTTGCATTTTACACGTATTTATAACAGTAAAGTCAGTTTATATAGTGAAATACAGGACTTACAACTCCGTCTGACTACTTAGATCTTTAATTTTAAAAGCAGCGAATTTCTGTCAGATTATCAAACCTGTGAGATGAGCAGGGTTGCCGCTGCTTTTAAAATTCAAGATCTAAGTAGTCAGACAGAGTTGTAAGTACTGTATTTCACTATATAAACTGACTTTACTGTTATAAATACAAATGTAAAATGCAAAACTCTGGTGGGTGTAACAAAATGTCCGCTTTCCCCCTTCTTAATGTACCCTTACTGTGGACGAGTGTGGGGTGTAGCAAGATGGCAGCGACGGAACGTCACTTCCGTAGCAAACTGCGATGGGTCGCCGAATATGTTGTTACACCTGAGCCTATTTCTGACATTTGGTGTTTACAAGTTAAAATCCATATTTTTTGCTTGAAAATTACCTAGAACCCACAAACATTATATATATTTATTTAGCAGAGAATCTAGAGAATAAAATGGTGATTGTTGCAATATTTTATGCCACAAGCTATTTGTGCAGAGGTGTTTTAAGCGCAACTTTTTTGGAAAAGACACTTTCATGAATATTAAAAAAACAAAACAGTAAAGTTAGCCCAATTTTTTTGTATATTGTGAAAGATGATGTTTACTTTATAATTGCACACACTTGTGGAATGGCGACAAACTACGTTACCTAAAAATCTCCATAGGCGACGTTTTAAATTTTTTTTAGGGTTACCAGGTTAGAGTTACAGAGGAGTACTAGAATTATTGCTCTCGCTCTGATGATCACAGTGATACCTGACATGTGTGTTTTGAACACCGTTCACATATGCGGGCGCGACTTCCGTATGCGTTTTCTTTGCTGCGCAAGCTTGTGGGGATGGGGGCGCTTTACAGAAAATGTTTCTTATTTATTTTATTTATTTTTATATTATTAAATTGAGTTTTAAAAAATAAATAAAATTTTATCACTTTTATTGCTGTCACAAGGAATGTAAACATCCTTTGTGATATTAATACGTGGCGAAAGGTACTCTTTATGGAGGGATCGGGGGGTCTAAAAGGCCTCCAATCCCTCCTTTGAACTTCAAAGTATTCAGATTGTTAAAAACAGCGATTCTGAATACTGTATATTTTTTAAATCCAGCTCCATTGGCAGCCAAGTAAAGCGGAAGTGATGTTGTGACGTTGCTTCCGTGTTTACATTCAGGAGACTGGAACAAAGCCGTTAACAGCTTTGTTCCAGTCTGTCTCCGGAAGTGGTGAATCACAGATCGAGTCTCCCGGTGGGACGGGAGGCCCGGTAAGAGTGGCGGGAAGGCACTCTCGCTCCTCTGGGATAACAATCAAGAGGCTTTTAGCAGCATCGGTTGTGATCCCTGGAAAGCCGATCAGCCGCTCTAAAAAATTGTACCAGGATGATGCAGTTGCAGGCATCAGTGTTGCCAACCCCCCAAATTGAAATTTACTGGCAGGATGCCAAAATTTACAAACGGCACCAATTTTTTACTGGTAGAAATCGTGAAATTTACTGACAACACAACATTTTTTTACTGGCACTACAATATCAATATGTGAACTATAAACACATAGCTAGTGCTATTAGCAATGCGTTTAAGGGGGACAGAGGCTGCAGACATACTACAGGAGGGGGACAGAGGCTGCAGACATACTACAGGAGGGGGACAGAGGCTATGGACATACTACAGGAGGGGGACAGAGGCTGCAGACATACTACAGGAGGGGGACAGAGGCTGCAGACATGATAGTATCCTCCTCCCCCTCATAGTAGCCTCCTCCTCTGTCCACCATCATATTACAGTTTCCACACCAGTGTGTGCTGCTCCCCTTTCACCTCTCCACAGTCCACAGGGCAGCACATCAGTGTCCTTCACTGTCCCCCTGCACGCCATTGCTTCACCCCCCCCCCCCCCCAGTAATGCTATGTCATCCTCTGTCTGTCCCCAGACCCAGTAGTGTCAGCTACTGTCCCCGGCAATGTCATCCTCTGCCCCAGTGTCACACTCTCCTCCTCACTTACCCCCCCCCCCCCCCCCACGACTCCTCTGCCTATGCACTCAGCGCAAAGGGGATAAACTGAACATGTTACTGTTTGCTTTAATATTACACATTAAGGGCTCGTTCTTCACACCATACCTGCATGAAAACTGATGGGAAAAACACACAGATTTCAAAACTGGCATCTCTTTCTGCACCATGGTGTGATGAACAAGGGCTAAAGGTAAACAACTAGGAAAAATAAAGTGCTTGAAAAATAATAACTTATTAAATGGCTTCCCAAAGCATAGAAAAAGTATAAACTGCAGAGCAATGCACTGAATCAATTTAAATCACTACAGGAATGCCAAAAGCTAGACAGTGGACACTACATTTTCTTCAATAATCCAGTTACCATATTTATCGGCATATAACATGCACTTTTTTCCCCTTAAAATCAGGGGAAAATCGTGGGTGCGCGTTATACGCCGATCCTCCGCGATTTCTGGGCTCTGGAAGGCTTTCGGCCGCCTTCGGCCTTTCTCGTCGGCTTTCGGCCCTTCTCGCGGCATTCGGCTGCCTTTGGCCTTTCTCGGCGGCTTTCGGCCGCCTCCGGCCCTTCTCGGCAGCCGAAAACCGCCGAGAAGGGCTGAGAGTGTCTGAAAGCCGCCGAGTACGGCCAAAGGCGGCCGAAAGCTGCCGAGTACGGCCGAAGGTGGGCGAAAGCCGCAGAGTACGGCCGAAGGCGGCCAAAAGCCGCCGAGAACTACCGGGTGCTGCCGAGATACACAGGACATCTCGGCGACGACATTTTTAAAAATAAAACCTAACACTGAGGGGACAATGATGCACAGGCTGCATGACAAGGCTGCAATGAGGACAGGCTGCAATGAGGACACACTGCAATGAGGACAGGCTGCAATGAGGACAGGCTGCAATGAGGACAGGCTGCATGACAAGGCTGCATGACAAGGTTGCAATGAGGACAGGCTGCGTGACAAGGCTGCAATGAGGACAGGCTGCAATGACAAGGCTGCAAATGACACTGACAAGGCTTCAGATGGACACTGATAAGGCTGCATTGGTGGGCATTTAAATGTAAGTTTTTTTTCCTTAAATTTCCCTCCTAAAAGTATTTTTCCTTAAAATTCCCTCCTAAACTTGGGGTGCGCATTATACGCCAGCGTGTGTTATATGCCGATAAATACGGTAAGTAGAACAATATTATAGTGTAGAAGCATAACATTTCAGCATGTTCACCTGTTAAATGGGTTCTGTTTTTTTCCATATATTGCTGCCACTTCACTAAAAACACGCTCACTTGGTACAGATGAAGGAGGAGCAGAGAGGTACCTTCTAGCACAAGAGGCAAGTCTTTTGTAGCGTGCCTCATTTTCTTTCCACCAATGAAGAGGATCACCACTTCTGTCAATTACTGGTTCCTTCAAATAGAGATGAAGATCATCATCCCAGGCTGAATATTGATGCAGGTTCAGAAGAATCCTCTGCATGAGGCCCCAATAAAACTCTTAACATGGCATCAAATCAACCACAATGAAGATTCTTTTCTGCCCGTTGTCTTTTTGGACGTTTATTTGTTTTTCCAGCATCCTGCTCTTCCAGATTAGTAACATGCTTTTCCCGACTTGACCTTTCTGCAGGAACCTCCTGCACCTCGTGTTGAATATCTTCTGTCAGCCATTGTTTTGCCTTGGCCAATACATCATCAGAAGGGAAAGCATGATTCTTGTATCGAGGATCCAAAAGACATGCCAGCACAACATTTTTATTCTCTTTATGCTTCTCAAAGCGTTTGGTGAGTCATCATAGGTTTGTACAGTATATAGCTGAACTGCAAGCCATTCCAGCTTTGATGTACAGTATATCTATAGAAGATGTGCAGCTATATATGGCTGCTGGGAGCAAAAGAGAGTTTGTGGCTTGGAGCTTAGAAAGGGCTAGAGACTCTTTGCTCACACCTATATGACAGCACTGAGTGGCTAAGCGGATAATAGCCAAGCACCAGTGCTATTGAAGGGTAAGACACTTGTGTAGCTCTTCTGGTTGGCCACAAAATGTCCCCTAGAATATAAAATAAATATACAGTATACTTCCTGGGTTGTAATCGGTGGAAGAGGACAGTGTAACTAGACCCTCTCTCCGGGGCTAGGAAATACAGCATTATGTTAGCTGTAAGCCGGTGTCATCTAGCCTCCCCTTGAGGGGGGGCTGATGCCCTTTTACAACTGGGACTGTTTGTATCCCCTTTGTTGAGGGATGCTGGAACTGTAATGTACCCTTTGCTAGCCAGATAATCTGTCTCTATATATCACTGTCTCTATATATCACTGTGACCCACAACAAAAATGGCAGGTGCGGCTCAGGGCTCCACCAGGTCCTCTTGCATGACAAACCGCTAAGAGTGCCAACAAGGACATCCTGACTCAAAACACCCAGTGGGGAAAGAAAGTCCTAAAAGTCACACATCACACACAGCAAAACCCTGTGAGGAGGTTTATGACAGCCTTAGCCTGGATGGCATGGCCTGGTTGGATCCCAGGCTGAGGATGTCATAAACTTCCTTGCATGGTTTGGTGATGTGCGACTTCTATGGCCGCGTACACACGAGCGGACTTTTCAACATCCAAAGTCCGTCAGACCGAGTCCGTCAGACTATCCGATCGTGTGTGGGCTGCAACGGACTTTTGATTCACCAAAGTCTGACGGACTTTAGAATATGGAACATGCTTCAAATTTTCCCGACGGAACTCCGCCGGACCCGGTCCCCTTCGAAAAATCCGCTCGTGTGTATGCTACTCCGACGGACTAAAACCGACGCTAGGGCAGCTATTGGCTACTGGCTATGAACTTCCTTATTCGAGTCGGGTCGTACGTCATCACGTTCGAATCCGTCTGAGTTTAGTGTGATCGTGTGTGGCCAAGTCCGTTCGGCCGAAAAGTCTGTCAGAACTCCGTCGGAACTCCGTCGGAACTCCGGCGGAACTCCTTTGGAAGTCTGTCGGACATAAGTCCTCTCGTGTGTACGGGGCTTCTGACTTCCTTTCCCTACTGGAGGTCCCTACGTCTTTCTATCTCTATGTTCTTATCAACTTGCTGTAAACTGATCGCCACCATTGAAGTCATGTAAAGTCACCCCAATGCCTTGGTGAATTGTTATGTTTGAATCATTGATTAGTAAATGTTTAGAAAGGACTGTTCTCGTGTGGGCTGATTGCTGATTCTACCAGAAGGAAGCTTCTCTTGGAAAAGAGCTTATGCACTGCTCAGCTTGTGGTCATACTTTAGCAGAAGTCACACCTTGGGACTGCTGCATTCTGTGCTGCTTACTAGAACTTTTTCACCAAACGCTGGACTGGAGGGACCCGTAGAAGTTACATGTAGGATGCATACAGGGATGGCTCCCTTCTTTTGAAAGAACTGAGACTCTGGTGTTGATGCCCTGCTTTCCCCTACCACCTGTGAGATGGCTGTGGGATTTCTTCAAGGTTTAAAAATCCCCATGGGCACGCTCTGTATTGAAACAACATCAGTAGACCGAGTAGATCCCTTCATTATTGTGGAGCCTGGGGTAGAACACATTTTGTGAGCAGGTGGCCGGTGACTATGCCATACAGATATACTTCAAGCAAGCCTTTGTTGGGATGGTGGCAGCAGAGTTGGTAAGGGACTGCAGCAAAGAAATATGTTTGATAGAAACCTACTATAATATGTCCTATATAATTAAAGGGCTTGTAAAGTCTTTTAAATAACAAACATGTCAAACTTACCTCCTCTGTGCGAGGGTTTTGCACAGAGTGGCCCTGATCCTCTTCTTCTAGGGTCCCCCAGTGGCACTCTTGGCTCCTCCCCGAATCGAGTGCCCCGACGGAGAAGCGGTTTCCCTGGGGGCACCCATGTGGGCACGCTCCCATGTCCTGCTGCTGCGTCCATTGACACAGGCAGCAGGACTCGACCCCGCTCCCTGGCCCCGCGTCATTGGATTTGATTGACAGCAGCGGGAGCAAATGGCTGCACTGCTATCAATCTATCCAAGCAGGACCCGAGACACTGGCTGGAGCTGGTGTGCTCATCTCCGTCGCTGAAAAAACAGGGTTCCGGTAAGTAAAAGGGGGGCTCTGGGGGGCCACTGCATCACAGGAGGTTTTTATCCTTAATGCATAGAATGCATTAAGGTGAAAAACCTTGAGGGTACTATAACAAGTAACAAGGGTACTTGAGGGTATAAACCCCTTTAGGTACTATAATAAAATACAAGCAATTATCGATCCTTTAAATTAATTACTAGAATCCGAGAGAGAGCTGCCTAATTACTACAAGGGAAGTGTTAAAAATACTACTGACCTCCAGGATATATTGCACTGTATTGCATGTGTCTGTCATGTTACATACATAAACTATTGTGTGCAAAACACAGCAATGATCAATAGATGTCAATCCTGCCTTGTGTCTGCTACAAATTTCTTGATTTGTGCTGTATGCAATTAGGAAAATATTGTTAGACATGAACAATGTAAATCAATATTACATGAAGCTTAAAGCAAAACCCCAGGATATCAACTACATACATATATGCTGTTTTACCTGCCAGAAGATTTGCATTTCTGTCTCTCTCTAGTCCAAAATTACACAGCACTGATAGGCAGCAGAGCCTGCCTGAGGTGACCTGAGTTTTTTTTATTGCAGTTAAAGCCGTATTCAACCCAAAAGCAAACTTTTCTTAAAGTGGTTGTAGACTCTTTACAACAATTTTTGCTACAGGTAAGCCTATTATAAGGCTTACCTGTAGCTATACTGGATATCTCCTAGACCTGCACGGTTTAGGAGATATCCCCTGTATTTGCATGTGCCAATGTCATCGGCACATGCGCACTGAAGCAATGGCAGTACGTGTAATGCCCTGTACACACGGTCAGACATTCCGACGACAAAATCCATCTGATTTTTTCCAACGGATTTTGGCTCAAACTTGTCTTGCTTACACACCGTCGCACAAGGTTGTCGGAAAATCTGATCGTGCAGAACGCGGTGACGTAGAACACGTACGATGGGACTATAAAGAGGGCAGTAGCCAATAGCTTTCATCTTGTAATTTATTCTGAGCATGCGTGGCACTTTGTCCGTCGGAATTGTTTACACACAATCGGAATTTAAACGATCGGATTTTGTTGTCGGAAAATTTTAGATCCTGCTCTCAAACTTTGTGAGACGGAAATTCAGATGGAAAAAGTTAGATGGAGCCCACGCACAATCAGATTTTCCCGACAACAAGATCCGATCGCACATCTCCACCTGAAAGTCTGACCGTGTGTACAGGGCATTAGAACGTGACACTACCAGCACAGAATGTATTAAGGTGAAAAACGGCAAGGGTTTACAACCCCTTTAATATCTGTCTACAGTTTTGCTTTAACTCCAGGCAAACACACATAAATACATAAAAGTTAACCATTAATCTGCCATAATGTAATGTTTGTAATTCTGTTCAGCCAGCCTTGTGATTGACACTCCTCTGCCACAATGCTTAGCTATTAGAGAAAAACTATTATTTTCTACTGGACCTATACAAGTTTTCTTGCCACTTGTTTGCTCAATGGACAATATAAAAATCATCACGCTGATAAATTCCTCTTCTACCATCCTGCAATCCTGCCTCCCTCATGCTCTAGTCGCACTTTTAATGAATATAAAACTCGACCAAAGGTTGTTTTTTCATACTTGCCTGGAGTTCTGAATTAATAGCCCAGTTATATAACCCCATTCATAATCTCAAAAGAAGAAACCTTTCCTGTGATATTTCATCTTTATTTTACCGTATATTAATATAAGGAATTCCATACTTAACAACCCAGCTGTATTTTCTCTTTATTATGTTATCATTTCAAAGGCTTCTCACTCAGCTAATGAGCTGCTTCAGAAGTCAAACGTTGCTGAAAGCATTGAAGAGGAATTTTTATAAGCAGCTAAAACATACATTTTCACTTGTACTAAAAAATGGATGCCTACAGGAACAGGACCGGATTTAATTTCCCCCTAAGACAGCGACCCAGTTCCGAACATCTAAAATAATCTAAAAAAGTGAATTCTACTCATGGTGAAAGGTTAAGTCTGAATTCTTGGAAGACATAAAACACCATAACTTAATTTTTGTTAAAAGTAATTGAATGTGCTGTGTTACTACACAAGAGGCAAAGCAATATATAAATTATAACTAAAAGAGAAAAAAAATTCAATGTTTCAGTTATGAATAAAATATATAATCAAAGCTGAACTCTAGGTCCAGGCAAGTGTTACACATTTGACCACGGGATGTGAAAAAGATATATATTCCTGTTCAGCCAGTCAAAAGATTCCAGAGTCCATTTAAAAATTGGAGTTATTTTTTTTTAATAAATACATAAGTGAATCAGTTAATGCGGTTTTCACATCTACCTAAAATTCACCTTGGACGAATGTAACTATATATAAATATACCATGCCTGCCATTCATCTTCAAATAAACATTGGGTGTTTTTATATAATGCATACTGTATTCCACAACAATATGTGAGTATCACACACATTTGTGAAAGATACACAGTATTGAAAAATTAATTAAAAAGCTTATTTAAAGGATATTAAGACTAGTCACTGGAAGGCTGTGTTACTTGAATGAAGTGGGCCTCACGTGGTCACAAATGACTAGAGAAGAAAAAGAACCATATGGAAATGGTTCAACCTGCCCTACAACCCTGCCTCTAAATTGTATGTACGCTGAATTCCAATTGCTTGACTGCTCAGCAATGCTGCTTTCAGTGACACATCTGTTTTGTTAAATTAGCCTCTCGCTTTTTACAACTAGTTCAGATCTCTTCATACAAAGACTCCTCCAGTAAGAAATACAAGAATTGTCTGCCACCAAAACAATGGTGTTCTGCTGGAACGCATGGCAACAATCCCTTCCATAGCTTAGAGAGGTCGCGTTTATTATGTGCAATGGAAAGACTGTTTGAACACATCAGCAGCTCCCAGTAGAGCTGCACAATTCTGGCTAAAATGAGTATCACAATTTTTTTGCTTAGAAGATAGATCATGATTCTCTCACGATTCTTACAGCATTTTCGTTTTATTCATTGAAGTGTATTTTTTCCTAAAAAATTGCATTTGAAAGACCACTGGGCAAATACAGTCTGGCATAAAATATTGCAGCAATTGCCATTTTATTCCCAAGGGTCTCTGCTAAAATATATATAATGTTTGGGGGTTCCAAGTAATTTTCTAGCAAAAAATATTGATTTTAACTTAAGAAAGAAGTGTCAGAAAAAGATTTAGACTTTAAGTGGTTAAACTTCCTGCATTTACACATTGTTGAAAACTGGGCAGACTGCCTGGACTTTTTTTTACAAACAAGTATCCCTTTGATCTATGAAGGAAGGTCAGTTACAATGTTTCATATTCTAAACTTGGCAGACTGCCCGGATGTTTTCTTTTGACAGCTGAGTGAGCAGATATTCTCTCTACTTGTTATACAAAAGAATCGGCAAACTCAGCAATATAGATCGTCGGGGGGGGGGGGGAGTGAATCGAGATTGCGATTTTTTAATGATTGATTGTACAGCTCTAGCTCCCACATATTCAAAAATGTTATTGACTGCAAGACCCAGTTATTTTAAAGTGCCCAAATTAATTCCTGTATTTTTAAGACATGCAGTGCTACCCGTCATGACCTTTTCTTTATCAGTATACACCACTGTTGATCCTGCCACTGAAACGTCCACTTTCATGTGTAAGAGTTACAACACAGTAAGGTGCCTATGAAGTAAACTACAGCCTTGTCAACCTTTCCTCCTAGCCACTGCTGCCACAGAAGTACAGCTGTACAGGTTGACACAACCTCTTCCCCCAGTAGCTCAACATGAGACTAGCCATTCCCACATTGAGACAGAACTGCTTGGCACCCCACTTAGGTGCTTATGCCAAACAGTGCCTCCAAACCGTTACCAATAAACGTACAATATGTTGGGATAAGAAACAAAGGAATGACTGTTTATTGAACAGAAATACAGATTTTTATACACTTCAAAAGTAGGTCAGTCACCACATGAACAATGAAACCAAATATTTATCCAAAACATCACACAATGTTTTGGATAATGAGGTAGAGCTGACAAAAGGCTAATCCCATCATAGATACCTCCAAGAGCTAGCCAAATTAGCCAAAAGACAGAAATAGGGGCCTCAATTAACTTAATTAACAATGGGAATGCACACGAAGGAGGCACACAATGGGACATACTTAACAATAAACACATGACAAACAGTGATACCCCCCCACCTCAGAGTGGTCATCTACAACAGTCTATGAGACAAATTCATACAATGTTCCAGTAGTCTGAAAAGGTGGAATTAATTTATCTTCATAGATTTCTTGAGGGATATTTGATAAATATTTCTGTCCCAAGTGAAGGAGCCTCTCTAACCCAGGCTGCAGAAGGGCCACTATATTCCATCTGACCATTGACCTGTACAAGATTAATGTTACACCTTTCCTTCCACTCCAGGAGGGAAGCTGAATTGCCCTTACTCAGAGAATTAATCCAAGCCTTGCACTCCGCATTCAACATATTGTTGTGCAGCATTAGAGAATGATCTGCTCTATCCATAGCCCATAATCAGTGGGTAGGAGGCAAGCCCCTAATCCTCTCCAAAAGCCCCTGTCCTATTTGAGTTTGTCACACACATCATCTGCATCACCTCCAACTCATGTGCTGTTGTCCTGGACCTGATTCTGATTCTGTAGTCCTGGATCTGATACAGCTCCTGCTATACTGAATGCGGAAGGGCAAAAGAGCAGTCATGTGACTGCATGCAATTACTTCTGAAAAGGGTCACCTTGCCAAATATAATGCTTGGCCTATACTGTACTATACTTTTATGTTTGCATTACCTAGGCCAGGGGTGTCCAAACTTTTTTCAAAGAGGGCCAGATTTCATCAAGTGAACATGCGTGAGGGCCAACCATTTTGCCTGACTTTCTTTGAATCATTAAAATGAAATACAAATTAAATATTTTATGCAAAGTTTATGGCATACTTTTCATTTCGTCACACTGATGACAAATCTAAACAGGTGTTAAATCACTCTGCCTTTCATAT
This sequence comes from Lithobates pipiens, assembly GCF_037356315.1. Classification (NCBI taxonomy): domain Eukaryota; kingdom Metazoa; phylum Chordata; class Amphibia; order Anura; family Ranidae; genus Lithobates; species Lithobates pipiens. The sequence goes on from NW_027507748.1 coordinate 136,960,146, forward strand.
CTGAAGGCCAGATGAAAAAAAAAAAATCCAGGAAGCTGAAATATATGTCAGGAACATTGTAAAGTGCATTACATATTATAATAAAGGTTGTCTGTCAATTTTTAAGTTAAAAAAATATGAACAGGAACATAACACCAAGTATACATACATCTTGTTTCCAAATATATTCATAACTGATTTAGACCAATTGACATTAACTGAGATTTTACAATATATTTATCTCAATTGAAAAAAATAAACTTGCCTGCACTAACGTGAAGGGTGAAACTGAGATCTGGACTGCAACACACGGCTAGGTCTGGGTCAAAGGCAGTGGTTTTGATGTGCAAAATGTCATGCAGGTGAGAGTCACTTAGTCTTGTCCTTATGCGGTTCTTGTTAAAGTTCATAGCAGAGAATGTCTTCTCACACATATATGTTGAGCCAAACAAGGTCAGCATTTTCTTAGCCAAATTTGAATCTCTTGAAACCGGCTCTTATCCAGTTGGCGGTAAAAGTTCACAAGAGAGAGCTGTTGACGACGACTACGTAACTCGCTGTCACAATGCAGCTCAATGAGCTTGAGCTGCAGCTGATCTGGAGCATTATTGGGGTCAACAGAGAATGGAGAGGAGAAAAGCCTCATCTCCTTTTCAATAGCTGCAAAATCCTGAAAGCGCTGTTTAAACTTCCTGCTCATTTGCGCAGTGATATTGTCCTGTGGAAAACTGTACATTATTTCCTGCAACGCTGAAAAATGTATAGTATTGGGCTGTGTTTGTGTTAACTGCCTTATGAAAAGTTGCAGCTTGGTTCCAAAGGCTCTGAGGTGTGAATAAAGCTGGTTCACCGCTGCATCTTTGCCCTGAAGACTCGTGTTCAGTACATTCAGATGCTTTGTTATGTCAACTAGAAACCCCAAATCAGCCAGCCAAATCGGATCAGATAGTTCTCGCATCGGTTGTCCCTTTGTTTCCAAGAATTCTCCGATTTCCTTTCTGAGAGTGTAGAAACGCCTCAGTGCAGACCCCCGACTGAGCCATCTTACATTGTTGTGACATAAAATCATCTTCGTATTCAGCTTGGATGTCCAGTAGAAACTGTTTAAACTTGCGGTGGCACAGCGCTTTAGAGCGAATAAAATGAATAGTCTTTACTACTGATTTTATAACATGGTCATATTTGAGATGTTTAGCACAGAGAACTTGTTGATGAATGATACAATGGAGTTTAATAGCTTTGCCTCCTTCTTTGAGTGCCTTGTTACAGATTAGGGTTGCTAATCTACTTTGTTCAACAGCCATGGCAGGTGCCCCATCAGTAATAATCCCAGTAAGTTTGTTCCAAGGCAGTTTCATGTCTTCTATGGCGGAACTAACAGAAACAAATAAATATTTTCCTCTTGTTTGGTCCGTAAGGCTCTGGAGATCAAGTAGCTCTTCAGTCACATTCATTTCATCGTCTACCCCTCTCATAAATATCAGCAACTGAGCTGTGTCAGATAGGTCTGTGCTTTCATCACAGGCTATTTAAAAGAAGTCCAAATCCACTCCTTTGGATGTCAACTGTCTCTTAATATCTGATGAAATCTCTTCAATTCTCCGTGCTACAGTGTTACGAGCCAGGCAAATGTTAGCAAACTCTTGCTTCTTCTCTGGACAGATATGCTCTACCATTTTCATAACGCATTCTTTGATAAAGTCACTTTCAGCAAAAGATTTGCAATTTTTAACAATTAACGTTGCCACCTCATTGCTCGTCTTTGTAGCATTTTCATTTGACTCACGGGCTCTTGTGAAAAATCGCTGTTATGAGATTAAAGCAGCTTCAAGTTGCTTCAACTTTTCACTGTGTCCTATGTGCTGGTAGTGTCTCTTGAAATTAAATTAAATTCCTTATAAACAGCCAAAGTCTCTTGGCATATCAGACAAACACAGTGATTCCGTATTTTAGTGAAGAAATACACTGTATTCCACTTTTCACTTATTCTGGAAGCGGCGGCCCTCACTGTCAACTTTCCTTCTCTTGTTTAAAGTCACCATTTTAGAAATTTACCACAAGGGGAAGGGATCATGTGAGCGCAGTGCCAGAGGTTTTGGTCTAATGCAGCGTACACACGATCAAACTATCCAGCGGATAGCTCACGTGTGTGGGCTCCGGCGGACTGCGAGTCTGGCAGACAATCCAGCCGTGTATGTGCTAGTCCGCCGGACATTTGAAATGAACGGACTTTCCTGCATATGGAGAAAAGTCTGTTCATTTTGAACGCGGCTCCAGGTAGCCAGGACTAGAGCAGGAGGTCAATGTCGCCGCCTTCGGCAGCGACACTGGCACGTCACTTGCCGAGTCACCTGGTATGGACTTAGAGGGGAAGCTCTATGCTGAAAAAATGGCGTGGGGGTCCTCCCCAGAGTACATATCAGACCCTTATCCGAGCACGCAGCCCGGCCAGTCAGGAAAGGGGGTGGGGACGAGCGAGCGCCCCTCCTGAGCCGTACCAGGCCGCGTGCCCTCAACATTGGGGGTGCTTTGGGGAAGGGGGGCTTTACGGCCCCCCACCCCAAAGCACCTTGTCCCCATGTTGATGAGGACAAGGGCCTCTTCCTGACAACCCTGGCCATTGGTTGTCGGGGTCTGCGGGGGGGCTTATCAGAATCTTTAATAAGGGGGCCCCAGATACCGGCTTCCCACCCTATGTGAATGAGTATGGGGGTCCAATCATGTGCAAACAAAATTGCTGTTTTTTTTTTCCTTGCTACCATGCATAACTGCACCAAATTTTGCACTCTCCAGTCTTAGTAAATCCCCTCCATGTCATCCACTGTGAACCAATACTTGTGACTCTGCTAGGGAAGTTTCACATATTGCAAGGGAATCTTACTCAGAGTTTAGTGAATAAGACAAAGCTCTAGTGAGTTCCATCATCCAATTATGTGCAAACAAAAATTCTATTTTTTTATTTTCCTTGCACGTGATTGGGTTTTACTTGAAAAATGAAATTTTACTGCATTCACTAAGCTCTGTGTAAAAGTCCCTTGCAAAATTAGCTACCTATTTGCCTTTAGTAAATCAACCCTATAGTGTCCCCTGTGTGCAAATAGAGGTGTCATTGATCAGGTCGCCAAACAGACTTTTTAAGTCATCATGGTGACTAGGAATTATCCTGCCCTGTAATGTTATATCAAAGTATGCAGCCGTTATACCACATTTTGACATTCAGGGCAGAGTCCTAGGCAATGTAAGAAGGCAATGAGCTAGGATATTTCTTATTTATTTATTACAGGTACTTATATAGCACCATCAATTTACCCAGAGCTTTACATATATATATTTTGTAAATTCACATCAGTCCCTGCCCTCAAGGAGCTTGCAATCTAAGATTTCTAACTCACATTCATATGTACACATACTAGTGCTAATTTAGACAGGAACCAATTAACCTACCAGCATGTCTTTGGAGTGTGGGAGGAAACCCACACAGTAACATTGAGAATATGCAAACTCCATATAGATAGTGCCATGGTTTGGATTCAAACCACAGACTCTAGTGCTGTTAGGTCGGAAGTGCTAACCACTTAGCCATTGTGCTGCCCATATACATTATTGTTAGTATCAATAGGAAGCTCTACATGTAAATGCTTACTAGGTGTAACAGAAATGAGGAACATAGCTGCCAGATCAGTTTCTGCATGGATTAAAGAGTAAAAAGTTTCTGTAAGATTGTTACACAGTTGCTCATATTTCAGCTCTAGTTGTCCTCTTTTTTGGCGAGTGTGTGGGTGGAGCGAGGGAGGAAGATGCTGTGGGAAATTTTCCACAAGTCTCAGTGGATGCTGTGTAGGTGGACCAGGTTTTCATAGCAGTTCTGGTTGGATTCCCATCCTGGAGAGGGAGGCTGGGCTGCTTTCCATGCATAACTTAATCCTAGCTTCGTTCAGATAATGCTAATGAGTTATTTCTTTTTATTTCTTTATGCCCAAAGGGTTCAGAAGAGAAACACATAGATACAAAGCCAGGACAGACAGGAATCAGATAGAATTCATTAACTAGGTATAAGCTCTCATTAGTTGACATTAAAAAGATTGGGAGTCTTCTGTGTAAGTCACTCTCTTGAGGCTTCCCATTTAACACTTTCATTAGAAGCATTACAGTTGTCAAGCTCGGTTATTAGATCAAAGTGTTATTTCTGGAAGCAGCACAAACAAGAGTGCAGACAAGTCCCCACTCACGTCTGGTTAGCGCTTAGAAAACAATCCATAAATGGAATTCGAACGTAACAATTCCAACGGTGATTGAGTCCACGTGTTGTGTCTTCAGGAGCTCATGTATTATTGATTCCAATGGTCAAATTAATGTCGTAGCTGCTGCAGGGCCTGTATTTAAATGACATTGCCTCAAACTGGATCCAGGCAAAACAGCAGGAGGGAAAAGAAGAAATACCATGTGCAGGCTAGCTTGTCTTGAAACTTCTGTATAATAAAGTTCTAAGTCGGCCTCAAAATTAGGACAAGTTTTTGCGGACCCCACAAAAAGAAAGACAGGTGGGAAAACCTGGAGAACTCTTCTATGGAATCCAAACCAAGAATCTGAACACCTCTATCTACTATAGGGTTGCCTTGATGTGCTATAGGGCTCATCAATCCAAGATCACATTAGTAACAAGCCCTAGCCAGTAGCACTTGCTACTATGTGGAAGAACTTCTAATAGTCAACAGGATAGTCAACGTAGACATTTCCAATCTTTTGGAAAAGTGAAAGCTGCTAGCTGTACATGTCTTCATCACTCGTGGTCCCTATTGACGCAGGTAATCACTCAAAGAATGTTGACAGGCTGCTATGCAAGATTCCCCATTAGCCTAAATTTTGAGAGCAACCATGAAAGCTGCAAATGGCTACAGATGTATCACTAAGGTGGTAATGTTCATTTAAATTTAAATATCTTCTTATTTGTGAATGTTGATGTCTTCCTCTAAAAAACCTTGCTGGTACCAGTATTTAAGGAAACGGGCCATGAGGTTGCTCTGCTAAATGCAAGTCCTTTCCATAAAGTTTCTCATGAAACTTATAATTGGGCCATTTTCGCAGGCAAGGTTGATTGACTTGATACATTTAGGCATAGATAAACTCATCAAATTCATGGGTTTAATGCTCAACAGGAAGTTGGCTGTTCAGAGAATGCTTTTCCTTATCTGAATCAATGTACAGAGTTCTCTGATTGGAGAAGCCGGGGAGTATGACATCACTGTCCTGCCTCTCCATCTCATACATTCACAGGACACTTCATAATTATTCAGAAAGTAAAAAAGCATTCTCTAAATGGCAGACCTCCTGTATTCACAATGCATCAGGCCAGCTGCTCAGCTATCAACTATAGAGTGCAAAATACAAATGGTTCCACCACAACACAAAGATTAAAGGGTAACTCCACTTTCATGGGGAAAAAATAGCAAATAAAAAAATAGTAATACTATAACTTATACAATTGCTACACAAGTCATATTGTAAATAAATACTATAAAAAATTATCTTTTCTAAAGCTCTGTCGCCTAGAGGTGATTCAGTTCGCATTGTGCGCTATACAAGTATTTCATTCATTCATTAATTTTCTGTAAAATGCAATGCAGTATGGCTACCTGGGGGCATTATGTACACAGATGCTGTACAAAATGTCCCCAGATATGTAATTTCCTGCTTGTGTGATTGGCTTACTTATTTTCCCAGAAGTCTGCCCTAAGTTACAAATCAGATTTTTGGCACCCCCTGTAATGAAAATGTAATTTTTAGTGTGATGCTCTCAAAGGGAAATCACGTCTAAAGAGATGCAGATTCAGCAGCTTTCCTCATTGGAGCCCTGTAGGTGCAGCAGCTGATTGATAAATATAAAACCACTCCCATACAGATTCATTCTGGACATGGACACAGACAAACAAAGGGCTATTTCTCCAGAATAACAAAAGGTAGGAATCAAAGTTTGTTAAAAGCAACGCAATAAAGTTTGTTAAAATCCATGCAATGTACATAGATCACCCGGAGGGGAATGTATTTTTCTCAATAAAAGTGGAGTTACACTTTAAATTGTATGATTAAATGTCCTAATTGTACAAAAAAAGTGATGGGTGCTGTTTGTTTGTTTCCTATTCCTGATTTAATTACCAGAGCAAAGGAAGTGAAACACCTTTTTACCAGTGTTTGCTTTTTGCCTCTAGGTACAGTCATAGGGGGGAAAAAAAACTCGCATTAGATTTCAGAGAGAAAATAAACCTGCATGGGACAACATCCTATGTGTTTTAGACAACAAACTCGCCATTGCAGGCGTACCTCCTATTTTTCAAACAAGCAGCCTGCATATCTACCGGTAGGTCTGAATATCTTGCAGGTATACAATATTGAAATTCCTTTAGTTTTCCTTTAAATCCTGTACAGGCATACCCCACTTTTAAGTACCCAATGGGGTTTATTTACTAAAGCTGGAAAGTGCAAAATCAAGCTCACTTCTGCATAGAAACCAATGGACTACCAGGTTTTATTATCAAAGCTTAATTCAACAAGCTGGGGTTAGAAGCTCATTGGCTTCTATGCAGAAGTGAGCCTGATTTTGCACTTTCCAGCTTTAGTAAATAAACCCCATTGTGTACTTAAAAGTGGGGTATGCCTGTACATGGCATTTCCACCTAAAGTTAAAGGGGTTGATTTACTAAAGACAAGTAGACTGTGCATATTGCAAGGTGAAGTTGCTCCAGAGTTTAGTAAATGAAGTAAAGCCACACTTTGTAAAGAATACCCAATCACAAGCAAGGAAAATTAAAAAACAGAATTTTTGCTTGCACATGATTGGATGATGGAAGTAAGCAGCGCTTCTGCTCATTTACTAAGCTCTGGAGCAACTGCATTTTGCAGTGCACAGTCTATTGCCTCTGGCAAATCAATCCCATGGTGTCACTAAACCCACATCATAAAAAAAAACTATCAATAAATGCTGTATTACATGCTGTTCATATTCACCCAGTTACTATGAGAATCATTTTCTGTATTCTGCAAAAAACCTGGTTCATCTTGCTGCTCTATCTCCACCTTCTGTTCACGTCTCCAATTCAGCTAGGAATTTTGCAGCTGTGGTGGGAACTCTGCACATATTCAGTTTTCAGTAAGTTTCTATGCTGAGCATTTCCTCCCTAACACTATAGGGAGGAAATAATCAGCATATTAACTAAATCCCTATCTCAGCAGCCCGTGTGAATACAGAGTCACACATGTGGGCATATACATAGTGGTAAATGACAGCCCACTCCCTTCCTCCTCCTCCATGCCCACTAACAAGCTAAACACAATGGAGGCAGGATATTACATGAAGATTAATGGAGGTTTCACCTCCTTCTTATTCTAAGACACAGGCTGGAGGGGTGTGAAACATCTTGTGACTGGCAAAAAACCAGCCACAGCATGTTATTTACACAAAATAATAACGACTTGATTTAAAATATATATTTGTATGCCAATTTATTGATAGTTATTTATGTTTGCTCTGTATTCCAAAGGCGTTTTTTTCCTTTGAACATGTAACTAGTAGCAGAGGACTAGAAGGTCCTCCTGCTTATGTTTCTCTCCAGACAGGCTGGGAAAGATCTGGGTCATGTGATAGCTGTATATCAATTAGGAAAATGGTAAATTTTTTTTAAATTAAAATAATTACAGTGCTCTGAGCTCAGTCCATTACTCCTGATTTAATTACTTCTTTACTCCATCTTCAACATCCACCTGCCAAACCCTCCTGGGGACATCTAATATACCCTGCACTGACCCTACAGACGACTGGACAAGCGGCGGCCTGAACGGAGCGGCGATCCTCCACACGGCGGCCGCGTTCAGGCAAGTCCCAGGCTTTGGCCTACTCCTCGAGCTCTGCTGCCATCTTGGTAATCCTGAGGCCAAGGCCAGCGCTGTATCCTGCCCTGCGGTCTACTAGATGAATGAAAAGAAGAATGACAGATTCAGCATCATCCTCTGCAGTATGGGACTCCTTTAAGGTATTTTGCTCGCTCAACGCTAACTACTGGTATCAATAAAATTAAGGCAGACTCCGCCATTCCCCTCGATAAGGCGATGGCGGACCTATCCTCCTCTTGGAGAGGCTTTGCCACTACCCCGACTCCCGCAAATGAAAACCAGCTTAAACTACAAACTAGAGTAGTCACCCAGCTACAATTTCAAAAAGCAAAACAAAATTTTTTTTTTCTCTAAACAAACAATGTTTGAACATGGGGGAAAAGCGGGCAAGTTATTGGCGTACTTGGTGCACAGTGTGGATAGACCCCCGGTTGTTATCACACTACATGGCCCTGGAGGACATCAAATAACAGACCCACCCACGGTAACCTCCATATTTAGAGACTTCTTTGCTGACTTGTACAAAACAACAGCTCCCACTGAGACGCAATCAATGTCCCTCTTTCTTGAGGAGGTGACTTTCCCACAGCTGACAAAAGAACAGATAGACCTTTTAGAGGCACCCCTCTGCACAGAAGAAATCATAATTGCCATCGCCAGTTTCGCCAGGTCTAAATCCCCAGGATCAGACGGGCTCCCAATTGAGTTTTATTCCCAATTTAGCAAAATACTCACCCCTAAATTACTAGCTTTACACAACCATCTCTTTGAGACTGGTACTTTACCTTCATCCATGACAGAGTCGACAATAGTCCTCATCCCCAAACCAGGAAAAGTTCCAGGATACCCAGAATCTTACCGCCCCATATCCCTATTACAGGTTGATATCAAAATACTGGCCAAAGTACTATCCATCTGGCTCAATCAGGTCATCTTATCCCTAATACATACAGACCAAGCAGGTTTCATGCCTGGTCGCAATACCTTTTTAATCTCAGGAAATTATACATAAATATACATGCCACTCATGAGGAGGTTGGTTCACAAGTTGTAGTGACTTTGGACACAACAAAAGCTTTGGAACTCGTGGAGTGGAGGTATCTCTGGAGATGCTTGGAGGGCTATGGCTTTGGTCCCAAATATATTAAGTTTGTTTAACTACTATACCAGGTACCAAGCACGGGACAGGGCTGCCCTCTATCTCCACTGTTATATGCCCACTGTTATATTTGGCAGAACCCATTGCGATGTCCATCTGAGCAAATCCAGAGATTAAAAGACTAAGAATGGGCTGCTTAATTGAAAAAATCAGTATGTATGCAGATGACACGCTGCTGTTATATTTAGCAGACTTAGGCCCATCGCTACATACCGCACTCCACACGATCTAACAATTCAGAATATTTTCAGGACTTATTTGGGATAAGTCCCAAATTCTGCCAATCAACAGTTTTCCACTCCCAAAATCCCAAGCCAGACTACAACTACAAAGAGTTGATTTCATTAAATACATAGGGATTCATATATCTAGATCCCCTTAAGACTACATATCCCTAAACATAGACCCTCTCCCCTCCCTGATTAAAACGAAAGTATGGCTCTGGTCCTGACTCCCACTTGGGATCTGGGGCCACATAAATCGAATTAAAATGGTCCTACTCCCTAAAATACTTTATACTCTATGGCATACCCCAGTCTACTTACCCCTAAAACATTTTAAATCTCTGGGGGCCCTCTTTAAGCCCTTTGTGTGGGGAACCAACAGACACAAACTGCAGTGGCATACTCTCAAGAACCCAACTGACCTTGGTGGCACGGCTCTCCCCGACTTCAACCTATGTTACATTGCATCACAATTGTCACAGGTCTTTCACTTAGACAAAACAGATAGCGAGAGATTCCTCTCGCTCTTATATCCAAAATGGGCACAACACACCAAGGACTCAATATACGCAATAGCATTGGGCTCAGGAGGGACGGAACCAGGGGGAAATAGGCAAACCATGCTATAGCACTACAGGAAAATATGGAACTTGGCCTCTTCCAAACTTGAAATTCCACAATACAAGGACTACACGCTGATATGGTACAACAGGAACCTCCCTGAATTAATCAAAATACATGACACAAACATATGGTCCATGCAGGGAGTATTTTATCTGCATCACCTACTAAAAGACGGACACCTTAAAACTTTCGATTCACTTAAAGAAGAATTCACAATTCAAAACCGAATGTTTTTTCGATTTCTACAGCTCCGCCATGCAGCACAATCACACTTTCCTGGCGCTGTTCCACACCCTACACCCAATGTCATCATGGCAGTAATTAAGAACACGGACCCCCACAAACTGATCTCAGCATTTTACAATATGCTCTCCACCCCCATCTCTACTAAAATAGCATAAGACCAGATGAGAGAGGTGGGACCAATAGAAGATGAGGAGTGGGGGGAAGCACTGGAGTCCTGTAAGGCTGTATCCCTCAAACTATCTGATCGACTATCACAACTTTACATTCTACATGGGGCATACCTGACACCCCTTAGAGTGGCAAGATACTAACGCACCCAATCTACCACTTGCCTGAAGTGTGTACAAGAGACAGGCACATTTTTCCACTTGATCTGGATATGCCACAAAATTCAAGGCTTGTGGAAACAAATTGTGACATTTATACACGATACAATGGGTTCACCCCTAGCACTAGACCCAAAACAATGCCTTCTTGGTATTTTACCAGGCACAATTGATAAATATACGAAAACATTTCATGACATGCTGTTCGCAGCAAGGAAAATCATAGCTAAAAAATGGATGAGAAAAACACCTCCCAAAATAGTAGAATGGAAAATAGAAGTGACTAATACCCTGCTGTATAAGAAATGCATATATATTAACTGAGACTGCCCCAACAAATATATCAAGATATGGGACCGCTGGCTCCAGGGGTCTGATAGCTCTGTATAATAAAACCAAATTAGCTTGGAATAAATGCTCAGACACATGTCTCAATGTATAGTTTTTATGTACTAAATGTATACTCATAGAATATACCCACATGGCAAAAACAATGTACCTGTTATCTTAATTACAGGCTGTATAACATTTAATGTATTAGTTACCAAGTTTATATGTAAAAGCAAACATAACATGTATGCACCAGTTGAATAATAAAAACCTTTGTTCAACGTTAAAAAAAAAAAATAAAAAAATAATTACAGTGCTATCATCCACATACAGAAATAGAAGGGACAATGTAAATTACAGTGTGGGTTTACTGTCACTTTAAGATTGCCCAGGTTAATTTGAAAAACAAAAAGTGCCACATTATTTAGTTTGTTAATAGCCAGAAATTTGTAAATGTATTGTATATTCTACATACCCAGTAAAAAAAAACACAAGATTAAAGACAACGCTACTTCTGTGCTTTATGCAGGGCTTATGATGGCAAGACAATAAAACACGGCCTCAAGCTGAAGACTACATTCTAAGATGTACCTAAATGATCTAAACATAAAGTATGCTATTTGAACTCTCAGAATTCAAATGCCACCTTTTTATTATCATATATATATATTTTTTTTAAATTTGCCTTCACTTGATATGATTATACACCATGGTATTATTGAGTTGTCAAGTAATGCTCAATTTACATGAAGAAAGTGTTGAAATGTACAAGGTGTATTAAACAAGCATCAAACTAATTGTTTAGCTACTCAGCATGTGTTTAAATGTAATTAGTATAGTAAATAATGATCGTTGTCACTGGAAAACCCAATCATTATGTGCTAAATAGTACCAGCCTTGTTTACCACAAATGGAAATATCTGTCTCCAAATAATAATTTAACACATGAGAACATTTTGAAAATTTAGATAAATGTACAAAGCTCGTACTGGGAGACATTATACAGCTAAAATACAATTTTTTATGGCTTAATTTTTATTCAGATACATCTTATATTTTGGATCATGACTTTAACACTAGATATAAAAACAAAAAACAAAACAGTTATTTTTTTCAGGCTATCTCCCTTGAATTACTCTAGGCACAGCCTCAAGGTGAACCTGTGCCTAGTATATGCACACTAAAGTAATTTTTTTATATCGACTAGGATTTTATTGTGCGCATAAACAGGGTACATGAAGAAAATTTAGACAGTCTTACAATAAAGCTCAATGGCAGATTATGAGAATCCAATTATAGCATAAATACTGAGTAAGAAAGCATCTGTGTCTTTCCTGGAATGAATACATCTACTGTAGATGCAGTTAATAGCAAGGCTGGGAAATTATATATGGTATGCTCTTTTTTTTGTTATGTTTTGGGTGTGTAATGCATAAGGTGAGAGTAATGTGTGTAATGTATAAAGTGAGAGATGAATGGTGTAAAGTTAAGAGAAGGGAATTGATGAGCGTGAAGCATGTAAGAATTTATTATAGAAATGGGAGGGGATGAGGGGATAATGAAAGGGAAGGAAACATTAGGGGGGGGGATCAGAGTAGGAGAGGATGGTGGGGGATAAGAGAAAGGTTGAAATGAAGGAAAAGTGGGAGTAGGGGTAGGGGAAGGGTGAGCAATGAGCTCCCCACATGGTTAAAAACTGCAATTGGGGTAGTCAAGTAGAAATATCTTTAATATTGAAAGAGGTAGAACGTTAATTCATTGAATCCGCTTTCTGTACTTTTAGCAAATCAGAGATAACGTTTTTAAAGATTTTAGAACATTATATACCCCATTTAAGTACTCAAGTTTGTATCCATTCAAATTTTTTCATATAAGAAAAAAAAGAAAACAAATACAAAAAATGTCCCAAACTGTCACCATTCAGTTTGTGACATTTTTTGTATTTTTCTTTTTTTTTCTTATATGACAGCATGGACTTTATGGATTGGGATTATTATTGTTTAATTTATTGAATTTTTTTTATCATTATGAATTTGTTTTTATATGTTACATGTATATACATAATTTGATACTGCAGTGCATCGGGAAAGTATTCACAGCGATTCACTTTTTCCACATTCTGTTATGTTACAGCCTTATTCCAAAATTGATTAAATTCATTATTTTCCTCAAAATTCTACAAACAATACCACATAATGACAATGTGAAAGAAGTTTGTTAGAAATATTTGCAAATTTATAAAAAAAATAAAAAAAAAATCACATGTACAGAAGTATTCACAGCTTTTGCGCAATACTTTGTTGAAGCACCTTTGGCACCAATTACAGCCTCAAGTCTTATTGAGCATGACGCTACAAGCCCAGCACACCTATTTTTGGGAAGTTTCTTCCATTCTTCTTTGCAGGACCTCTCAAGCTCCATCAGGTTGGATGGCAAGCAACGGTGCACAGCTGTTTTCAGATCTCTCTAGAGATGTTCAATTGGGTTCAAGTCTGGGCTCTGGATGGGCCATTCAAGGACATTCACAGAGTTGTCCCATAGTCACTCCTTTCTTATCTTGGCTGTGTGCTTAGGGGCGCTGTCTTGTTGGAAGATGAACCTTTGCCCCAGTCTGAGTTCCAGAGCACTCTGGAGCAGGTTATCATCAGGGATGTCTCTGTACATTGCTGCTTCATCTTCCCCTTGATCCTGACAAGTCTCCCAGTTCCTGTTGCTGAAAAACATCCCCACAGTATGATGCTGCCACCACCATTCTTCACTGTAGGGATGGTATTCGCCAGGTAATGAGTAGTGCCTGGTTTCCTCCAGTCATGATGCTTGCCATTCAGACCAAAGAGTTCAATCTTTGTTTCATCAGACCAGAGAATTTTGTTTGTCATGGTCTCAGAGTCCTTCAGGTGCCTTTTGGCAAACTCCAGGCAGGCTGTCATGTGCCTTTTACTGAGGAGTGGCTTCTGTCTGGCCACTCTACCATACAGACCTGATTGGTGGAGTGCTGCAGAGATGGTTGATCTTTTAGAAGATTTTCCTCTCTCCACAGAGAAATGCTGGAGCTCTGTCAGAGTGACCATCGGGTTCTTGGTTACCTCCCTAAGGCCCTTCTCCCCCGATCACTCAGTTTGGCTGGGTGGCCCGCTCTAGAGACCTGGTGGTTCCAAACTTTTTCCTTTTATGGATGATGGCCACTGTGCTCATTGGGACCTTCAATGCTGCAGAAATGTTTCTTTACCCTTCCCCAGATCTGTGCCTCGATACAATCCTGTCTCCGAGGTCTACAGACAATTCCTTGAACTTCATGGCTTAGTTTGTGCTCTGACATGCACTGGTAACTGTATATAGACCTTATAGTACCTTATATAGACAGGTGTGTGCCTTTCCAAATCATGTCTAGTTAACTGAATTTACCCCAGGTGGACTCCAATCAAGTTGTAGAAAAATCTCAAGGATGATCAGTGGTAACAGGATGCTGTGAATACTTATGTGATTTTTTAATACATTTGCAAAGATTTTAAACAAACGTCTCTCACATTGTCATTATGGGGTATTGTTTGTAGAATTTTGAGGAAAATAATGAATTTAATCCATTTTGGAAAAAGGCTGTAACATAACAAAATGTGGAAAAAGTGAAGCGCTGTGAATATTTTCCAAATACACTGTATATGAATTTAAGGTACTTACGGTATATACACTTTAATTGATAGCGCAACACATTTCACTTCAAGACTTTTACAATTTCAGAGAGATTCACACCAAGCACAGAATATTTCCTTACACTCCATTCAAATTTTGACTTTGGCCACTGCAGTCTGTGTATGACATGTAAGAATACACAGAAGATTAAAAAGATGAAAGAATTGACATCTTTACAAACACAGCAGAGTTGTAAAATTAAGAATTTCATTACATGCTGTGCCAAAAGATGTCATTCCATGTAGGAGGCTTTACATAGGCAGAACTATGCGGGAAATGAAAATCTGGATAAGAGAGCACTCTAATGCCGCGTACACAAGACCGGACTTAGGTCCGACAGACTTTCGACGGAGTTCTGACGGAGTTCTGACAGAGTTCTGACGAACTTTCCGAATGAACGGACTTGGCCACACACAATCACACCAAAGTCCGACGGATTCGAATGTGATGACGTACGACCGGACTAGAATAAGGAAGTTCATAGCCAGTAGCCAATAGCTGCCCTCACATCGGTTTTTGTCCGTCGGACTAGCACACACACGAGCGGATTTCTCAGTAGGAACTGGGTCCGGCGGAGTTCTTTCGGAAAAATTTGAAACATGTTCCATTTCTAAAGTCTGTCAGACTTTTGCGAATCAAAAGTCCGCTGCAGCCCACACACGATCGAATAGTCTGACGGAATCATTCCGTCAGACTTTTGATGTTGAAAAGTCCGGTCGTGTGTACGCGGCATAAGACCCCTTTCACACCACACCGCTGATAGCGTGGGCGGTAAAACGCCGCTATTTTTGCAGCGGCGGATTTGCGGCGCATTTCGGCCGCTAGCGGGGTGCTTTTACCCCCGTTAGCGGCCGCGAAAGGGTTAAAACCGCCGGCAATACGCTGCAATAGCGGCGTTTTGCCGGCGGGATTAAAGCGCTGCCCCATTGATTTCAATGGGGAGCAGCGGTGGAGGAGAGGTAAACACACCGCTCCTTCACCGCTTCAAAGAAGCTGCTGACAGGACTTTTTTCTGACGTCCTGCCAGCGCACCGCTGTAGTGTGAAAGCCCTCGGGCTTTCACACTACAGACAATGGTGCAGATTCTTTAGGGCGTTTTGCAGGCGCTATTTCTAACGCTATAGCGCCTGCAAAATGCCCTAGTGTGAAAGGGGTCTTAAAAGGAATTGATAAATACCCCTTATCCAAACAGTATGCTATGCTGTACAGTTAAGTTGTACCATAACAAAAGTTTAAAATAATACCTTTTGTGGAGGACTGAACTTGTAAAACAAGACTGGGGAGGTGGTAACTATATATGAAATATGTCAAGAATAAAAAGTTTTGTATGTAAGACAAAGAAAATACAGAATACACATATACACAGGTATACATGGTGCATTAGTCAAGTTCCTACAGCAGGAACAAATCTACCATCAATCTGTGATCAAACTACAGTATATAGGTCCGGAGCATAATGATACTCCAGAAAAGACAGAAGGGTCCTCCACCTGCCCCCACTCCATCATTCAGCAAGGGCGTGCTAGAACAGGGGAGAGTAAACCCGAGTGCTGCATATTATACAATAATATTGTTTTTATGAGAATTGAATGTCATATGGAGACACAAAAACAATGTTCTTTAGGAGGAGACAGAGAATGATAAAAAAAAAATGCACTCTGTAGATCTGTAGCATTCTTTGAAAAAGATAAGTGTCCCTATCATGCCAGAAGTGATGCTTTGGTTGATGGCATGATCTCACCCACAAAGTGGAGTTTAACTGCAGAGTGGCATTTTGTTTTTTTACACTACCGCGTATGTTGTCATTATGCTGCTTCCCACAGCTGTGACAACACTCAATAGTATAATATAATCTTACCATTTCTCGTCCTAGAACTTGAGACGCTTTGTTTTTTATTGGATATACTTATTATATGACCACTAGTCAGAATGGAGTCTGTTTGTCTGTCTTAGTCCAATCAATGAGTTGACATGAAGACACAGAGACGCTTACCAAACTGGTTTGGTGAAACATCTTCCCCTTTCACACGGACGATCCATTCAAGTCCGCCTGTCAGTTTTTTAGGCAGACCTGAATGGACACTCCATGTCCTCAGGTACCCCCAACAGGCCATGTTTTCAGGTTTTCCTTTATCTTGCACAGGTGCTAAATCAGAGTCAATGGCTTGGTATTTTGGACAGCTATTTTATCTAAGAGAAATTCCCAAAACATGGCCTGTTGGGGGTATTTTGAGGACAAGGTTGAGAACCAATGGTTTAAATGCCACGGCCTACCTGAGTATTGTTGCTGATCATGTCCATCCCTTTATGACTACAGTGTACCCATCTTCTGATGGCTACTTTCAGCAGGATAATGCATCATGTCACAAGGCTTAAATGCTCTCAAACTGGTTTTTTGAACATGACAATGAGTTCACTGTACTCCAATGGCCTCCACAGTCACCAGATCTCCAATCCAATGGAGCACCTTTGGGATGTGGTGGTGATGCGTCATGGAGGCCAACAAATCTTCAGCAACTTCGTGAGGAATGTTTCCAACACCTTGTTGAATCTATGCCAGGGAGAATAAAGGCAATTCTGAAGGCAAAAGGGGTTCCAAAGCAGTACTAGAAAGGTGTACCTAATAAAGTGGTCGGTGAGTGTATGTTGTGCTATGTAGGAGTACATCTATAAAACAAAAAAAGCCTTTTAAGTGCTAACTTACTATTGCTAGCACCAATAAGATATTCTGGGGTGGTAGCCCTGAGTGAAGATACTTCATCAATTAGATGACGATGAGAGCAGTACCCACAGTAAGTGACACATGCTGGGCATTACATAGCTACCCACTTATGTGAGATCTTATTTGTCCGAATGCCAAGAGCTACAAAGAAATGCTGGAAAATATGAAAAAGGTGTATTGATAATATACTGTACAGATGTCCTTTAGCAGCCACTATCTTTCACCATGCCCACCAATAAATTCAGCACCATGACACATATTAAATGATACACTTTCTTTAGACTACCCACAGAAATCTACTTCTATGATAAAATAGTTGGTCATGTTTGCCTCCAGGCCAAAGGTTCTTTCTAGAGGGCAGATATTCATGAGTGAACTCTGGTATTGCTTGTACTACAATCTATCCACTAACAATGGGAACTGGGATAACGAGCCCTTCATTAGTGTTAAGTCTAAAGTAAGTTTACATGAAATGAAACAGGTTTAGAAATTTATGTTGCAATAGGGACAGCTATACTGGGATTTCTGATCATATTGTCTTACAAAGCTGTGTTTGTTATACTAATAATGTTTGTGTTCAGCAGGGGAAAGCATTTTGTTAATGCTGATTAGAAACACAGCAGTGAACACTCACGACCACATTTGCATAAGCCTCCTTAAGGCTGACATCCATAATCACTTTAGTTATGAGCCTACAATAAAAAAGATAATACTGTTTACACGGATCATTTGTGGAAAATGTGCAATTTTACTAGGAAACAAAATTATGTAATGGACTAAGCCCTTGTACACACGGTCGGAGATTCCGACGGAATGTTTCCTATCGGACCGTCTTGTCGGATATTCTGACTGTGTGTGGTCTGCATCGGACTGTTTTCGTCGGAATATAAGACGGACCAACTCTTCCAACTTGCCGGTAAAATTTTCCGACAAAATGCTCTGATCGGACATACTCCGATCATGTGTAGCCTACTCCGACGGACAAAGTGCCATGCATGCTCAGATCAAATTCGTAGACCAAAGCTATTGGCTACTAGCCTGAACGTAGTCTCGTCCTAACGAAATAACGTAATCACGTTATGTACAATCGGATTTTCCAACAACTTAGTCCGACCGTGTGTATGCAACATCACTTTCGGATCTCTTCCGGAATTAAGCCGTCGGAATTACTCAGACGGATTTGGTTGTCGGAATCTCCGACCGTGTGTACAAGGGCTAACATACATATTGACTTTACAGGGGTAGAAATTTGTCAACTCTACCGAACATTCTGCTTGTGTCAACATCAAATCTGGGTTAGCATGAGATTCTCCCACAACGCTCTAGCTCTATCAAAAGATTGGGTCTGTACTTACTGCACAGCTCTGTTCAAATTTTTTGTCATTGACCCAGAACAAGTATGCTAAAAGTGAAGCCCAAGGTAAGTCACAACTCCCAATATGCAGACCTGCACCGCGTCAGTGATTCCGAATGTACTGAAGCCAATGGATCAGCATGACAGTCAGGAAGGTAGCATTTGTAAAAAGAGAGGTCAGCAATGGGAGCTATGAATTTTTTCCAGGCAGGCTTTCTTTAACTAAGCGGCACAATATAAACAAAAAAGTCAGTGCTACTACCCATACATCACATAGATTGCAAAGCTCCCAGGTGCTCGATCCACAGTCGCTGGCTGAGTAGGGAAATGAGGAAAAGATGATCCTCACTCCGGTGATTACTC
Organism: Lithobates pipiens; assembly: GCF_037356315.1. NCBI lineage: Eukaryota > Metazoa > Chordata > Amphibia > Anura > Ranidae > Lithobates > Lithobates pipiens. The sequence continues at coordinate 136,979,047 of NW_027507748.1, forward strand.
TTAAAAAATGTAGTATTTATTAACAAGCCACAGTGACCAAACGCAAATAAGAAAGGTTGTCGCGTTCCAGCCTATAAGGCCTTAGTCATAACCACCATACTGTGGCACAATGGCTCTCCTGGGCGAAATCCCGTACAGGTACATCCTACCCTTTTTTTTGGCCACCAAAGGACGTGACCCAAAGCATGTGGCCAGCGGGCACGCTCGCTGCCAGCCACGCACAATCACATGCACGAGCACCAGCACAAGGGATTTGTGTGTGTAAACACACAAATCCCTGTGCTATCTGAGGAGAGGAGCCATATCGTTTGTTCATACTAAGTAGGAAAAACGATATTGCTCCTCTCCTAGTCAATCCTCTCCCCAAACAGTTATAACACAGTGAGAACACACAGTTAACCCCTTGATCACCTCCTAGTGTTAATCCCTTCCCTGCCAGTGACATTTACAAAGTAATCAGTGCATTTTTATAGCACTGATCGCTGTATAAATGCCAATAGTCCCAAAAAAGTGTGAAAAGTCTACGATCTGTGCGTCGCAATGTCGCAGTACCACTAAAAAATGCAGATCACCGCCATTACTAATAAAAAAATAATAATAATAAAAATGCCATAAATCTTTCCCATAGTTTGCAGACATTATAACTTTTGGGCAAATCAATCAATATGCGTTTATTGCAATTTTTTACCAAAAATTTGTAGAAGAATATATATTGGCCTAAACTGATGAAGAATTGTATTTATTTTTTTAAATTGGGGATATTTATTGTAGCAAAAAGTATTTTTTTCTTTCAAAATTGTTGCATTTTTTGTTTATAGTGCAAAAAAATAAAAACCGCAGAGGTGATAAAATGCCACCAAAAGAAAGATCTATTTGTGGAAAAAAAAGAACGCAAATTTTGTTTGGGTACAGCGTCGAACGGCCGCGCTATTGTCAGTTAAAGCGACGCAGTGCCAAACTGTAAAAAGTGCTCTGGTCAGGAAGGGGGTAAAATCTTCCGGGGCTGAAGGATACAATACGTTTGTAAAATACAGCTAAAGATTACATTTTGGCTCCAGCCATAGGAACAAATAGAGCAAATAGGAGCTGAATGTGGGGTTTTTTTTCCTGCAAAGACTGTATGCTGCCAGGCAGGGCCACACTGTAAAGATCTCGGGATAAGAGCTGGCATTAAATATTTAGGTAGGTGTCTTCAAACACACTGCATTTGTGACCTGTATTTTTGGTGTTGTTAACACCTGTTGCAGAACGCAAGGGTAGTGAAATTTGAATGCAGCGCAGGAAGCGTGCATTGTTGCAAACCTAACCTAATAAACAGATTCTTGTCATTCCTACTCTGCACTTCCTGCTTATATCTGTTTTATCACTATCTATATACATTCTTTGCTTCACTTAAAAATTAGGGCTGTTACTGTTTAAAATTTTCGTGTTTGATTAATCGTTTTTTTTTAATCGATTAATCAACTAATATCGATTAATTATAACACACATACAGACCCAGCTACTTTTAGCTGATCTTGCATTACAACTCTGCATTAGTCAGTGGTAAATGTGGTATACACTATATACAATCACCCGACACTAGTTAGTTTCCACAATCCATGACTTAACTTCACAGTTCACACAAATACGTTTTAAATTCAAACTGTAGCACTGATGTAAGTAATTTTTTTTTTCCACAGTAGCGTGACAATCCCTCCACCTCCGGTCTAACTAATCACTCTCACCTTATGGCATGGACCCCTGTGCAAACAGGTGGTCATGCAAGCGGGTATCAAAAGGGTTAACACGTACCATACACTTCTGTCACGTCTCCTTAGATCTCAGCAAGGACGCCAGGTCATGGGTAGACAGAAAAGATCTAAGTGCTCACCGCTTATGTATAAGATTACATTTTTGTGTTCAAACACAAACTACTCACATAAAGATGATAAAAACACAACATGTAAAGCCGACAATCGTGTTAGTTCCGTAGGGTAGCAGCGGGTGATGTCATGCGTAGCTCCTCCTCCGTACGTGTTACTTTCAATCAGAACTTCCCCCCTGCCCTTAGTTAGCAGACCGAGGCACCTTTGGAAGGGGACGGGGGTCACGGAAATCAACGTCACCGGGTCTCCGACAGGAACTCCCTGAAGACCCGGAAGCTGGCGGAGAGGTGAGCACCGATCAAAAGAATTTTGATTGATTAAAAAAAAAAAAAATTAACGATTAATCAAGGAATTAATCTTTAAAAATATATAAATACTTGAGGATTCCCAGAGCACAATGGGTTAGTTAAGTAGACTGCTCACTGCTTTGTAGTTTCCTTTTCCAGATTAATTCCTACTACTAAGCATCTGATAAGAGAGTTCTGTAATTAATGGGCATCTTTTAGGCTGGGTTCACACCATTGCATCCAATTCGCAATAGCAGAAGATTTTGACCGGCTCTCTATGGAGCCAGCTCACATATCCCTGCTGCGGTTCCGGCGCAAATTTGCACAGAGGCCCTGTGTGTCTTTTTGTTTGTTTCAGGTCCTAATTCAGACAAAAATTTGGGCTGAAATCGGACCTGAAACGATGAACCAGGACGCACAGAACCCCTGCTGGGAGCAGCATGCAGTGATGGTGTGCCCCCAGCCTTAGTAGAGCCATGCTGTGCCGGCAGGCCAGATGAGAAGTGATCAGTGACATAATTATAATGCTGCTCACATATGAAGGTGCTACACTAGGGATGTTACAATACCAATAACTGGAGAGAGAGCGGGCACAGCCGGCACTAGTCTTATGAAATTGATATAAATTAACCACTTGCCGACCGCTGCACACTGATATATGTCGGCACAATGGCAGCAGTGGGCAAATGGGTGTACCTGTATGTCCCCTTTAATTGGCGGTGCTAGCAGGCGTACAGCGTGACCGTGCCTGCGGGGCCCGCGGACTCGATGTCTCCGAGCGATCATGTCACGGAGCCGCAGAACGGGGAGATGTAAACAAGGCATTTCCCCGTTCTGCCTTGTGACATGACAGAGATCACTGCTCCCTGTCACTGGGAGCAGTCATCGCTGTCATGAGAGTGGAAACCCATCACCCCATACAGTTAGAATCACTCCCTAGGACACACTTAACCCCTTGATCACCCCCTAGTGTTTAACCCCTTCCTTGCCAGTGTCATTTACACAGTAATCAGTGCATTTTTATAGCATTGATCACTGTATAAATGACAATGGTCCCAAAATAGTGTCAAAAGTGTTCAATGTGTCCGCCATAATGTCGCAGTCATGATAAAAATCGCAGATCGCCACCATTACTGATAAAAAATAAGTAATAATAATAATGCCATAAAACTATCCCCTATTTTATAGGCACTAAAACTTTTGAGCAAACCAATCAATATATGCTTATTGCAATTTTTTTTACCAAAAATATGTAGAAGAGTGCATATAGGCCTAAACTGAGGAAAAAATTTGTTTTTTTTATATATTTTTGGGGGATATTTATTATAGCAAAAAGTAAATATATTGCCTTTTTTCAAAATTGTCGCTCTTTTATTGTTTGGGTGCAACGTCACATGACCGCGCAATTGTCAGTTAAAGCGGCAAAAAGTACTCTGGTCAGGAACGGGGTAAAATCTTCGGGGGCTGAAGCAGTTAAAATGACCCTTTGTTTTGTCGCATTCAAGAAGTGGTTTATCAATGGCTGGATGATCAAATTCAATTTTATGAAGATTTTGGTTAAAGGTAATAAACGAACTATATACAAATGAGATAGATTCAGCTTTAAAATCTGTAGATTTAATTTAGGAACATTTCCCAATCAGAAATGTTTAATCACCTCTCAAAAAAAATTCAATCCTATCTAATTGTTCCTGTGTAATAGGCTTACCGGAGCTTTCATTAATGACATTCAAATTGATTTCTCACGCTGGCTAATTTTATCTGCGCTCATCACCTAAAGACATTCATTCACATTTTCCCAGGTTGTGCATTTATATATTGACAAACTGAAGTTCTTTTTGGCTCCAGTCTGCAAAAAAATGAAATTAAAACATCTTGGTAATTGCCAACCATATGAAATAATCCTTGCCTTATTAAACATCTTAGACATCTAATGATGCCCCAAAGACGAAAGGATAGCCTTTGAAACTTAAAGGCTGCAGGGCATACTTGTACTAAGAAAATGAATTAAAGTGAAATTGCTGCTATTGTAGACAATTTATTTATTTATTTCTTATATAGAAGATCCCGAATCTAAAGTATTTTAACCACTTCAGCCCCGGACCATTTTGCTGGTTAAAGACCAGACCACTTTTTGCAGTTTGGCACTGCGTCGCTTTAACTGACAATTGCGCGGCCGTGCGACGTGGCTCCCAAACAAAATTGACGTCCTTTTTTTCCCACAAATAGAGCTTTCTTTTGGTGGTATTTGATCACCCCTGTGGGTTTTATTTTTTGCGCTATAAACAAAAATAGAGATTCAATTTTTAAAAAAACGCATTTTTTTATACTTTTTGTTATAATAAATATCCCCCCAAAATATATAAAAAAACATATTTTTCCCTCAGTTTAGGCTGATATATATTCTTCTACGTATTTTTAGTAAAAAAATCGCAATAAGCGATTATTGATTGGTTTGCGCAAAAGTTATAGCATTTACAAAATAGGGGATAGTTTTATGGCATTTTTATTAATTTTTTTTTACTAGTAATGGCGGCGATCAGCGATTTTTATTGTGACTGCGACATTATGGTGGACACATTGGACATTTTTGACACATTTTTGGGACCATTGTCATTTATACAGCAATCACTGCTATATAAATGCAGTGATTCCTGTGTAAATGACACTGGCAGTGAAGGGGTTAACCAGTGGGTGGCAGTGTAGGGGTTAAGTGTTCCTAGGGGTGTGTTACTAACTGTTGGGGGCTGGGCTTTAATTTAGTGAACACTGATCTCTGCTCCAATCACATGGAGCAGAGATCAGCGTTACTAGTTGCTAGGCAGAATGAGGAAATTACAACGGCATTTCCTCATTCAGCCGCCCCGTGAGATGATCGCGGGTATGCCCGCGGCGATCGAGTCCGCGGGACCCGCGACCGGACTCACGGGGGTCCCGACCAGCACACGAGCGCGATGGCAGGGCGGCATTAAAGATTGGATGTACCTGTATGCCAATATGCCTGCCCGTGCCATTCTGCCGACGTACATCGGCGTGCGCTGGTCTGGAACCGGTTAAAGCCCAATATAGTGTATTTTAGCTAGGGCAAGGAAAAGTTAGAGTATCTTTCAGAAATTTATTCTCATCTTTGTCCCTATTACCCTCACTTTTTACAGCACAGGAAGTGAAGGAAAATCTCTCCAAAGGGGACATAGACAAGAAAAAGAACCATTTCCTAAGTATCATTTGGGAAGGGTTAGAAAATATGCCGTTTTGAAGTCCTACTATTGTACTACTTTTTATAGTACCTAATAATATCTCTTTTGGGACCTCCAGCTGAGGCATGCTTATCAGTCAGTGTTTGGGGCAGCTCCACTGGTTCTTCATTCCTTCCCACTGAAGGTTACACTGCAGGGTCCAACAGAGGCATTAGAACTCTACTGAGCATCTTGCTTTACTAAGCTCCAAAAGCTATAGTCAGGGCCGTCTTTAAGGCAGGGCAAAAGGGGCAGCTGTCCTGGGCCCTGTCATTGTTGTGGGGCCCAAAGCAGCTGCCTCAGACTTGCCAACCATTCCAGTTTAAATTCCCTTGTCCCTTGAAGTTTTAGAACTGTGCTGTGTCCCGATATCGCAGTGTGAAGTGCTGCTACTAATGCTGCCCAGCTCTGCCCTATTGTTGTGTAAAAATGACTCACCCGCAGACCCTGTGTTTACATGTAAATAACCGTCATTTATATGTAAATATGTGACATTCATAAGTAAATATCTGAGGCCGGTGGCATTGATATGTAAATAAAGTTGGCATTCATATGTATATCATGCCGCCCTGCAGAGAGGAGAAGATGTGCTGTAACCTATAGCAACCAGTGAGCAGTATTATTGTACAGTAATTTCTAGCAACCAATCAACAAGCAGAAATCATGTGATATAACCTTTAGCAACTAATCAGTGAGCCTTAATGTGTGCTGTAACCTCTAGCAACCAGTCAGTAAGCGGTAACGATATGCTGTAACCTCTGGCAACCAATCGCAATCACTGCCTGATCTGATACAGTAAACTGATTTTAAGTCTGGCTGCTATTTATTGTATGTCTCAGAGAAGGTGGAGAGCGAAATTGCATGGGGGGGGGCCCCCAAGAAATTTTTTATCCCGGGTCTAATCAATATTAAAGACGCCCCTGGCTATAGTCTTAAAATAGAAACAATCGGAGCCTCCCTTACTCTAATTTTGGAAGGTGAACAATGCTTTGCCACTGTATAAAGCGACTTTTTAAAGTAGAGGCTCTCCAGCAAGTTTCTATCAAATATGGGGGACATGGTTAGATTCCTCACAAACTACTTAACTGGTGATTCTAGTCTTGCCTGATTTTTAGAAATAGTGGTGCAGTGGGGCAATGTGGATATGGTAATGTGGAGTCTGTGTGACTGGAATACATTACATAAAGACAGTGAGCTAAAATAATTCTAGGGTTTTTGTTTCTTGTTCCTTTTCCTTCTCTATGTATTTTGATGTCATGAATACTGTGGGAAACCTTGTAGTCTTCCTCTTAAAGAAGGTCTTTTGCATGGATGTATGTGTATGTACGTCTATATACAGTATATGTATATACCAAAGGTGCGTATGTATATATGTGTGCTAAGCATTGTTAAAGAATTTGTACTTAAAATGTATTAGATTTCGATATAGTAATTGGGATGTGGATTGTGCCCCTTTTACATGTATTTTGTTGTCAAATAAAAAAAAAGCAATTTTCACGAAACAAAAAAACTTTTTTAAGATTACATGGAGACAAATTGCCACTCAGAACAAATGAGCAAAGAGAAAAACAGCTCAGAATACAGGTAATTTTGTAACCAGAGAGCATAACAAATTTGGCTTTAGTGATGGACGAACTTCCGACGGGACGTTTCGCGAACGCGAAACGCGAACGGACACAAACGTTCGCGAAAACGACCGTTCGCCGCGGGCTCCATTGACTTCAATGGGAGGCGAATTTCGCAAACCTTTAGGTCGAATTTGCGGCCACGGGGTAATTATTAGGGGGTAGCACGTAGTCCCACCACCTGGACAATAGCATAATACATGTATGAGGTGAATTTGGGATCGATAACTACAAGCATTTTTTTTTTATTTGGGAAATTGTTCTGACAATTCAGGACTATGGAGCTAATGAAGGCAATGGAGGAGAGGGAAGGTCAGGGACCAGGGTAGGCAAACAAGAGGGTGCAGGAGATACAGAGCACTGACAGCAGCACCGTAATACAGAGCACTGACATCAGCACCGTGACATACAGCGCTGACAGCAGCTCCGTGACATACAGCGCTGACAGCAGCTCCGTGACATACAGCGCTGACAGCAGCTCCGTGACATACAGCGCTGACAGCAGCTCCGTGACATACAGCGCTGACAGCAGCTCCGTGACATACAGCGCTGACAGCAGCACCGTGACATACAGCGCTGACAGCAGCTCCGTGACATACAGCGCTGACAGCAGCTCCGTGACATACAGCGCTGACAGCAGCTCCGTGACATACAGCACTGACAGCAGCTCCGTGACATACAGCGCTGACAGCAGCTCCGTGACATACAGCGCTGACAGCAGCACCGTGACATACAGCGCTGACAGCAGCTCCGTGACATACAGCGCTGACAGCAGCTCCGTGACATACAGCGCTGACAGCAGCTCCGTGACATACAGCGCTGACAGCAGCTCCGTGACATACAGCGCTGACAGCAGCTCCGTGACATACAGCGCTGACAGCAGCACCGTGACATACAGCGCTGACAGCAGCTCCGTGACATACAGCGCTGACAGCAGCTCCGTGACATACAGCGCTGACAGCAGCTCCGTGACATACAGCACTGACAGCAGCTCCGTGACATACAGCGCTGACAGCAGCTCCGTGACATACAGCGCTGACAGCAGCACCGTGACATACAGCGCTGACAGCAGCTCCGTGACATACAGCGCTGACAGCAGCTCCGTGACATACAGCGCTGACAGCAGCTCCGTGACATACAGCGCTGACAGCAGCTCCGTGACATACAGCGCTGACAGCAGCTCCGTGACATACAGCGCTGACAGCAGCTCCGTGACATACAGCGCTGACAGCAGCTCCGTGACATACAGCGCTGACAGCAGCTCCGTGACATACAGCGCTGACAGCAGCTCCGTGACATACAGCGCTGACAGCAGCTCCGTGACATACAGCGCTGACAGCAGCTCCGTGACATACAGCGCTGACAGCAGCTCCGTGACATACAGCGCTGACAGCAGCACCGTAAGCAGCCCCAGGAGGAAGTCAGCACAGCACAGGGATGGTGTGATCCCCTCATAATAAGAACCCCCAGGAGGAAGTCAGCACAGCACAGGGATGGTGGGAGCCCCTCATAATAAGAACACCCAGGAGGAAGTCAGCACAGCACAGGGATGGTGGGAACCCCTCATAATAAGCAGCCCCAGTAGAAATATGACACCGCTCAACCTCTTCAAAGAGGAGGGTAGGGGCATATAGTACGGTGTGCTTTTTTGGGTCAGGGAAGTGAGCCAAATGAATTAAGAAGGTCTGTGTGCTTGATTCCAAAAATTGTTTATAGACATATACATGGTCTACTGATCACATGTGTTGAATTCCTCCGAGATCCATGCCTCATTCATTTTTAGAAATGTGAGGTAGTTAACACTGTGGTGAGCTAGGCGAGTACGCTTATCGGTCACAATCCCCCCTGCTGCGCTGAACGTCCTTTCGGACAGGACACTGGATGAGGGGCAAGCCAACAGTTCGATTGCAAATTGGGCAAGCTCTGGCCAGAGGTCAAGCCTGCCCACCCAGTAGTCTAGGGGTTCATCACTCCTCAGAGCGTCCACATCGGCCGTTAACCCAATGTAGTCGGACACCTGACGGTCTAGGCGTTCCCTGATGCTGGATCCGGATGACACCTGTCGATGGGTCGGCTGAAAGAATGACCTCATATCCGAAGTCACCAACACATCTTCAAACCGGCCTCTTCTTGCAGGCGCTGTTGGATTGGTACCCGCAAATCCTTCTCTGGGAGTGGGAATTGCTCCTCTGCCAGCGCACGCAAAAGCAGAATGCAGCATTTCTCGAAGCAAGGCCTGGAAGTGCTGCATTCTGACAGCCCTCTGCGACGGCGGTAACATTTCCGCCATTTTGTGTTTGTACCGGGGGTCTAAGTACGTTGCCACCCAGTACTGGTCCTTGACCCTCATGCTTTTTATACGGGGGTCCCTATTAAAACACTGGAGCATGAAGGCCCCCATTTGCACTAAAGTGGAAGCGGTGTGGTGGCCTGGCTCCTGCTCATCATCCAGGATAATGTCGTCCTCTTCATTCTCCTCTCCCCATCCTCGCACAACAGGGATCCCAGAAAGGTTTAAAGCATGCTCTTCTTGCTCCTGCTCATCCGCCCCGGCACCATCCTCCTCTGACTCCTCATCAGACTCCTGTTGTTGACTTGTCTCAGATAGAGTAGCCCCCCCTGGGAATTCATCCAGCATTGCGACTTCCTCATCTTCCCGCTCCTGCTCCTCCACAGCCTGATCAATGACACGACGCAATGCACGCTCCAGAAAGAAGGCATAAGGTACCATGTCACTGATGGCGCCATGGCTGCGACTGACCAGTTTGGTGATCTCCTCAAATGGCCGCAGAAGTCTGCATGTGTCGCGCATGAGCAGCCACTGGCGCGGTGAAAAAAAACCCAGCTCCCCAGAACCGTTTCTTTCGCAGAGTTCATACAGGTAGACGTTAACTGCACGTTTCTGCTGGAGCAGCCTATCAAGCATATAGAAGGTTGAGTTCCATCGCGTCGGGCAATCGCAAATAAGACGTCTGACCGGCAGATGGTGTCGCCGCTGAATGTCAGCAAGGCGAGCCATGGCCGTGTAAGATCTTCTGAAATGGGCCGAGATTTTCCTTGCCTGCCGCAAGATGTCCTGGACCCCAGGGTATTTGACAAGGAATCGCTGCACGACCAAGTTTAAGACGTGTGCCATGCACGGCACGTGCGTGATTTTGCCCTGTTTCAATGCGCTAAGCAGATTGGCACCGTTGTCACACACCACTTTACCAACTGTCAAATTGAGCGGTGTTAGCCACTCATCTGCCTGTGAACGCAAAGCTGAAAGGAGTGCCGGGCCAGTGTGGCTCTTTGCTTCCAGGCACAACAGACGCAGCACGGCATGGCAACGTCTCACCTGGCATGTGGAATAGGTTCTGGGGAGCTTGGGCGGTGCAGTGGAAGAGACGCTAGCAGCGGAAAAGGAGGAGGCAGCTGAGGAGGAGAGGGAGGAGGATGGAGTAGGAGGAGGAGAAGAAGAGTCAGGCCTGCATGCAATCCGTGGCGGTAAAACCAAATCTACACGGGTGCCACGGGTTACATGCTTGACGGCCGTCAGAAGGTTCACCCAGTGGGCAGTAAAACTGATATACCTTCCCTGCCCGTGTTTGCTAGACCACGTGTCTGTGGTCAGATGTATCTTGGCACCGACACTGTGTGCCAGAGATACATTCACTTGCCGCTGAACATGGCCATATAGCTCTGGGATGCCCTTCTCTGAGAAATACTTCCTTCCTGGGACCTTCCATTGTGGTGTTCCAATGGCCACAAATTTGCGAAAGGCCTCCGAGTCCACCAGTTTATATGGCAGTAGTTGGCGGGCTATGAGTTCTGACAAGCCAGCCGCCAACCGTTGGGCAAGAGGGTTATCCGGCGTCATCATTTTTTTACGCTCAAACATTAGGCCCACGGAAGCCTGCCTTTTTGCAGAAAAATGTGAGCTTGGCGTGATGGAAGGTGGAGTGGAGGACAATTGTGAGGAGAGAGGAGAAGGAGAAGTAGAAGACGAGGCTGGACGGTGAGAGCCTGCAGTGTGGCTTTGTGTGTTCCGTTGCTCCCACTGGGCTCGGTGATGGCTGCTCATGTGCCTTCTTAAGGCGGTCGTCCCTAGGTGAGTATTGGGCTTACCGCGACTAACGCGTTGACTGCAAAGATTGCAGATGGCAACGCTATTGTCAGCAGCGGACACGTTAAAAAAAGCCCACACTGCGGAGCCATGTGCCGGTGTCCTGGGAGCGCCAGATGTGACCGTACATGGTCGATGACTCGCTCCTGATACATTTGCAGTCTGCTTTGTCCCTGCTGTGCAATGTAAGTCATTGCTGCTTCTCCTCCCTATCTGCTGGTCCATATCTCCCTCTGAACTCCCCTCCTCTTCCTCTCTTGTGGGCACCCACGTGACATCACTAGACACGTCATCATCAACGTCACCTTCCCCACCGCTATAAGTAGAGTAGGCAGCAACACCGGGGACCAACCTCCTCCTTGGGCTGATCTGGGTACTGGCGTCAGACTGCTGAGTAGCGCTTGTTGCTACCTCCTCTTCCTGATCCAATACCAAGAGTGGCTGCGCATCAGAAATGTCCTCTTGATATGGATCGGAAAATAATTCCAGTGACTCAAGCGGAAGGTATGTGGTGGTGGTGGTGGTGGTCGTGTTGTTGGTGGTAGTGTCTTTGGGGGTGCACATAGCAGAGAGTGAAGAAGAGGGTGCAGATCGAGAGGATGAGGAGGGTGCAGAAGAGTAAGGCTGAGCGAGCCACTCAACCAAGTCTGGTGCATCCTTTAAAGTAATTGAACGCACCTTCTGCAACTTCCCACTTTGGCTCAAGCCTGTTGCTCCTGCCCTACCCCTACCACCCCTGCGGAAGGGCCTGCCTCTTCCTCTGCATGTCATTTTTTAAATGACCCTGTGACAAAACTCTTAGTCCCTATACCGCTGAAGGACTGCTGCAGTATAGGTGAGCGGTCAGCAGTGGTGCACGTCAACCCTATCTATTGTGGACCTATAGCGGTCCTTACAGAACAGCAGACTGTACCGCACTCAAGCCTATGTACCGTAGCACCCTATACCAAGTTACCAGTCCTTATAAGAACTTTTGTGGACCAAGCAGGTTGTGTATTAGTGTTTAGCAGACTGTACGTCAGTCCCTATACCGCTGAAGGACTGCTGCAGTATAGGGCAGCGGTCAGCAGTGGTGCACGTCAACCCTATCTATTGTGGACCGATAGCGGTCCTTACAGAACAGCAGACTGTACCGCACTCAAGCCTATGTACCGTAGCACCCTATACCAAGTTACCAGTCCTTATAAGAACTTTTGTGGACCAAGCAGGTTGTGTATTAGTGTTTAGCAGACTGTACGTCAGTCCCTATACCGCTGAAGGACTGCTGCAGTATAGGGCAGCGGTCAGCAGTGGTGCACGTCAACCCTATCTATTGTGGACCGATAGCGGTCCTTACAGAACAGCAGACTGTACCGCACTCAAGCCTATGTACCGTAGCACCCTATACCAAGTTACCAGTCCTTATAAGAACTTTTGTGGAACAAGCAGGTTGTGTGTTAGTGATTAGCAGACTGTACGTCAGTCCCTATACCAATGAAGGACTGCTGCAGTATAGGGCAGCGGTCAGCAGTAGTGCACGGCAACCCTATGTATTGTGGACCGATAGCGGTCCTTACAGAACAGCAGACTGTACCGCACTCAAGCCTATGTACCGTAGCACCCTATACCAAGTTACCAGTCCTTATAAGAACTTTTGTGGACCAAGCAGGTTGTGTATTAGTGTTTAGCAGACTGTACGTCAGTCCCTATACCGCTGAAGGACTGCTGCAGTATAGGGCAGCGGTCAGCAGTGGTGCACGTCAACCCTATCTATTGTGGACCGATAGCGGTCCTTACAGAACAGCAGACTGTACCGCACTCAAGCCTATGTACCGTAGCACCCTATACCAAGTTACCAGTCCTTATAAGAACTTTTGTGGACCAAGCAGGTTGTGTATTAGTGTTTAGCAGACTGTACGTCAGTCCCTATACCGCTGAAGGACTGCTGCAGTATAGGGCAGCGGTCAGCAGTGGTGCACGTCAACCCTATCTATTGTGGACCGATAGCGGTCCTTACAGAACAGCAGACTGTACCGCACTCAAGCCTATGTACCGTAGCACCCTATACCAAGTTACCAGTCCTTATAAGAACTTTTGTGGAACAAGCAGGTTGTGTGTTAGTGATTAGCAGACTGTACGTCAGTCCCTATACCAATGAAGGACTGCTGCAGTATAGGGCAGCGGTCAGCAGTAGTGCACGGCAACCCTATGTATTGTGGACCGATAGCGGTCCTTACAGAACAGCAGACTGTACCGCACTCAAGCCTATGTACCGTAGCACCCTATACCAAGTTACCAGTCCTTATAAGAACTTTTGTGGACCAAGCAGGTTGTGTATTAGTGTTTAGCAGACTGTACGTCAGTCCCTATACCGCTGAAGGACTGCTGCAGTATAGGGCAGCGGTCAGCAGTGGTGCACGTCAACCCTATCTATTGTGGACCGATAGCGGTCCTTACAGAACAGCAGACTGTACCGCACTCAAGCCTATGTACCGTAGCACCCTATACCAAGTTACCAGTCCTTATAAGAACTTTTGTGGACCAAGCAGGTTGTGTATTAGTGTTTAGCAGACTGTACGTCAGTCCCTATACCGCTGAAGGACTGCTGCAGTATAGGGCAGCGGTCAGCAGTGGTGCACGTCAACCCTATCTATTGTGGACCGATAGCGGTCCTTACAGAACAGCAGACTGTACCGCACTCAAGCCTATGTACCGTAGCACCCTATACCAAGTTACCAGTCCTTATAAGAACTTTTGTGGAACAAGCAGGTTGTGTGTTAGTGATTAGCAGACTGTACGTCAGTCCCTATACCAATGAAGGACTGCTGCAGTATAGGGCAGCGGTCAGCAGTAGTGCACGGCAACCCTATGTATTGTGGACCGATAGCGGTCCTTACAGAACAGCAGACTGTACCGCACTCAAGCCTATGTACCGTAGCACCCTATACCAAGTTACCAGTCCTTATAAGAACTTTTGTGGACCAAGCAGGTTGTGTATTAGTGTTTAGCAGACTGTACGTCAGTCCCTATACCGCTGAAGGACTGCTGCAGTATAGGGCAGCGGTCAGCAGTGGTGCACGTCAACCCTATGTATTGTGGACCGATAGCGGTCCTTACAGAACAGCAGACTGTAACGCACTCAGGCCTATGTACCGTAGCACCCTATACCAAGTTACCAGTCCTTATAAGAACTTTTGTGGACCAAGCAGGTTGTGTGTTAGTGATTAGCAGACTGTACGTCAGTCCCTATACCAATGAAGGACTGCTGCAGTATAGGGCAGCGGTCAGCAGTAGTGCACGGCAACCCTATGTATTGTGGACCGATAGCGGTCCTTACAGAACAGCAGACTGTAACGCACTCAGGCCTATGTACCGTAGCACCCTATACCAAGTTACCAGTCCTTATAAGAACTTTTGTGGACCAAGCAGGTTGTGTGTTAGTGATTAGCAGACTGTACGTCAGTCCCTATACCAATGAAGGACTGCTGCAGTATAGGGCAGCGGTCAGCAGTAGTGCACGGCAACCCTATGTATTGTGGACCGATAGCGGTCCTTACAGAACAGCAGACTGTACCGCACTCAAGCCTATGTACCGTAGCACCCTATACCAAGTTACCAGTCCTTATAAGAACTTTTGTGGACCAAGCAGGTTGTGTATTAGTGTTTAGCAGACTGTACGTCAGTCCCTATACCGCTGAAGGACTGCTGCAGTATAGGGCAGCGGTCAGCAGTGGTGCACGTCAACCCTATGTATTGTGGACCGATAGCGGTCCTTACAGAACAGCAGACTGTAACGCACTCAGGCCTATGTACCGTAGCACCCTATACCAAGTTACCAGTCCTTATAAGAACTTTTGTGGACCAAGCAGGTTGTGTGTTAGTGATTAGCAGACTGTACGTCAGTCCCTATACCAATGAAGGACTGCTGCAGTATAGGGCAGCGGTCAGCAGTAGTGCACGGCAACCCTATGTATTGTGGACCGATAGCGGTCCTTACAGAACAGCAGACTGTAACGCACTCAGGCCTATGTACCGTAGCACCCTATACCAAGTTACCAGTCCTTATAAAAACTTTTGTGGACCAAGCAGGTTGTGTGTTAGTGTTTAGCAGACTGTGCGTCAGTCCCTATACCGCTGAAGGACTGCTGCAGTATAGGGCAGCGGTCAGCAGTGGTGCACGTCAACCCTATCTATTGTGGACCGATAGCGGTCCTTACAGAACAGCAGACTGTACCGCACTCAAGCCTATGTACCGTAGCACCCTATACCAAGTTACCAGTCCTTATAAGAACTTTTGTGGACCAAGCAGGTTGTGTATTAGTGTTTAGCAGACTGTACGTCAGTCCCTATACCGCTGAAGGACTGCTGCAGTATAGGGCAGCGGTCAGCAGTGGTGCACGTCAACCCTATGTATTGTGGACCGATAGCGGTCCTTACAGAACAGCAGACTGTAACGCACTCAGGCCTATGTACCGTAGCACCCTATACCAAGTTACCAGTCCTTATAAGAACTTTTGTGGACCAAGCAGGTTGTGTGTTAGTGATTAGCAGACTGTACGTCAGTCCCTATACCAATGAAGGACTGCTGCAGTATAGGGCAGCGGTCAGCAGTAGTGCACGGCAACCCTATGTATTGTGGACCGATAGCGGTCCTTACAGAACAGCAGACTGTACTGCACTCAGGCCTATGTACCGTAGCACCCTATACCAAGTTACCAGTCCTTATAAAAACTTTTGTGGACCAAGCAGGTTGTGTGTTAGTGTTTAGCAGACTGTGCGTCAGTCCCTATACCGCTGAAGGACTGCTGCAGTATAGGGCAGCGGTCAGCAGTAGTGCACGGCAACCCTATGTATTGTGGACCGATAGCGGTCCTTACAGAACAGCAGACTGTAACGCACTCAGGCCTATGTACCGTAGCACCCTATACCAAGTTACCAGTCCTTATAAGAACTTTTGTGGACCAAGCAGGTTGTGTGTTAGTGATTAGCAGACTGTACGTCAGTCCCTATACCAATGAAGGACTGCTGCAGTATAGGGCAGCGGTCAGCAGTAGTGCACGGCAACCCTATGTATTGTGGACCGATAGCGGTCCTTACAGAACAGCAGACTGTACCGCACCCAAGCCTATGTACCGTAGCACCCTAGACAGACCAAGTTACCAGTCCTGATAAAGAGCTTTGTGGAACAAGTGAGTTGTGAATGATTAGCAGACTGCAGCAGAAGGGCAGCAGTCAAGTATAATATTCTTTCTATATTTGGAAGAAAGAATATTATACGTGTACAAGCCTATTACCGTACCACTGATACCAGTCCTGAAAAGAACCTTTGTGGAACTAATAGTAACAGCAAGTCTTTAAAATTATCCTCACTGCCTGACACACTGCTTCCTGCCTGTCCCTATACAAATTGGCAAAAAAGAGTAGGCTGGAACGATTAGCTGGAACAGCTCTTTTGTGGACCTGATAGTAACAGCTAATGATGATGATGATGATGATGATGAAGAAAGACTAATCTGGCTGAGCTGTCCCTAAAATAGCAGCATACAGCGCTCTGTCCCTTTATCTAAACTGACAAAAGAAACTCAGGCTGCTGACCTAACACCTATACCAGTCCTGAAAAGAACTTTTGTGTACCAAATAGCTAGCGTTTTCTCTGTCCCTACTCCACACAGGATCCTTTCCCTACAGTGACAGAAGAAAGAATGTAAAATGGCCACCGGATCGGGTGTATTTATAGGTTAGGGGGAATGTCCAAGTGTCCATGAGCTGTCATGTCTCAATTGGTTGTCCTGTAACACATGATAAACGTGTCACGAAAGGTTAAAGTTCTTGTATACATTAAACACGTAAGTCCGCCGGGGCGAACGACGGAAAAAGGCGTTCGAACCCGCGGACGGCGAAAGTCGGAAATTCGCCGCGAAACGACCGCCGGGCGAACCGTTCGGCCATCACTATTTGGCTTGACATAATATACAAAGAACTAAAGGCGTGTGTAAAGGGTGTGCTAGGTGTGCCTGGGCACACCCTAAGGACCACAGGGGGAATCATTAGCAATCACTCACTGTGATCATTCATAACTGAAGCGTAGTCAACTGTGTTGCCTAGGCTTCAGTTTGTGGACGAACAGGAAGGCATTCAACATGGAGCACTTCCCATTCATTCACTGTCCAGTGCAGCTGAGGCTGTAGAGAAAGGTACTGGGGAATCAAAAGTGAGACATTAGGGGTCTGTTTGGACACTATTACCTCTTCCTTACTGACACTTAAAATATTTTAAAATGCTTTTTTACTTGCTTAGATTTATTTATAGGAGGGGGTGTGTGTGTGTGTGTGTGTGTGCGGGGAAATTGTATATACAGTGTATATATATATACATATATATATATATATATATATATATATACACTGCTCAAAAAAAATTAAAGGAACACTGTTTAATCAGAGTATGGCATCAAGTCAATTAAACTCCTGGGATATTGATCTGGTCAGTTAAGTAGCAGAGGGGGTTGTTAATCAGTTTCAGCTGCTTTGGTGTTAATGAAATTAACAACAGGTGCACTAAATGGGCAACAATGAGATGCCCTCTAAAACAGGAACGGTTTTACAGATGGAGGCCACGGACATTTTTTTCCCCTACTAATTTTTTCTGACTGTTTTTCACTAGTTTTGCATTTGGCTAGGGTCAATGTCACTACTTGAAGCATGAGGTTATACCTGGACCCCAGTGGCGGCTGGTGAAGTTTTTGGATGGGGGGCGCCAGACCCCGCCCATCATGACCACGCCCGTCATTTTTGGCCCCTCCCACTTCTCATAAACCACGCCCCTTATGTAATCCACCTAATCCGTCCCCTGTATTCCACTTCCTTCCACCCATAGTGTCATAGTGAGTTATCTGTTCACACCAATAGGGCTGGGCAGCTTTAGTAACAGAACTTCACACTGAGATATTGGGACATAGCACAGGACTAAAACCTCAAGGGACAAGGAAATTTAAACTGGGATAGTTTGCAAGTATGAGGCAGCTGCTTGGGGACACACAACAATGCCAGGGCCCAGGGCAGCTGCCCCTTTTGCCCGGCCTTAAAGATGTCCCTGCCCTGGGTTTATGTATCTGAGCGAACAGTGATATTATCAGTCTTAAACGTTATATACAGCAAATGCCTTCTGAACCACTTAAGGACCAGCCTCGTTTTATAATTTAGGTGATTACATCTTTAAAACATTTTTTTTGCTATAAAATTACTTAGAAACCCCCAAACATTATATATATTGTTTGTTTTTTTTCTAACACCCTAGAGAATAAAATTGCGGTCATTGCAATACTTATTTTCATACTTTATTTGCACAATGGTCTTACAAGCGCACTTTATTTGGAAAAAAAATCATTTTTTTAAATAAAAAAATAAGATAACAGTAAAGTTACCCCAATTTTTAGATATATTCCAAAAGATAATGTTACGCCAAGTAAACTGATACCCAACATGTCACGCTTCTAAATTGTGCCCACTCATGGAATGGCGTCAAACTTTTACCCTCAAAAATCTCCATAGGCAACGTTTAAAAAATTCTACAGGTTGCATATTTTAAGTTATAGAGGAGGTCTAGGGCTAGAATTATTGAGCTCAGTCTAACGATCGTGGCGAGACCTCACATGTGTGATTTGACCGCCGTTTTCATATGCGGGCGGCCGGGCGCAGTACTCAGGTATGCGTTCGCTTATGCACGCGAGATCGTCGGGACTAGGTGCTTTAAAAAACGTTTTTTTTCACAGTTTAAAAAAAAAAAATGGTGTCACTTTTATTCCTATTACAAGGAATGTAAACATTCCTTGTAATGGAAAAAAGCATGACAGGTCCTCTTAAATATGAGATCTGGGTCAAAAAGTCCTCAGTTCTCATATTTACACTAAAATACAAAAAAGGTTTATAAAATGTCTTTGCCAGCAAATTAACAATAACTGTGAGTAACAAGCAACAGAGCAGACCATTACTTTGCACTTGCTGAATAAGAATACCGCATGGCATGATGTGATCCTCCTGCAAGAAGCATGAAATTATTTGTTTCTTTTACAAATTGCTTATTGCTCTCTAATATAATAATTCCTGCACAAGTGCACAGCACACAGAGACTGGTCTAGTAAGTAAAGGCTTAGGTCTAGGTGCATTTGGTAATTAATTATTATTTAATTACTTCATTATTTCATTTTTTTGTCAGTCAGAGAGAATTATGCCACTCACCGTCTTGCAGCTCCGCTCGGGCTGAGGAACGGAGCTGCCGACGTCACTTCCGGGTTTCGTGAAGCAGCCGAAAGCCGGAAGTGACCTGCCTGTCTCTGAATGACAATGCTCCCGCCCGTAGAATCACAGTGATTTTACGGGTGGAAGCTAATCGGCATTCTACAGTGCGCCGCAAGGCAGGTTTTTAACCCGCAAATGAAGTGCCATGGATGCAATCTTGTGATTGCATCGACGTGGCGCTTCTCATAGTGCACTGCGACCGGCGCCACAGTACACTATGTTAAATTGTTAAATGACATTTTTTTTTTAATGTCTTAAAGGGCCCGTTTTTTTTTTCTTTTTTCTTTTTTTTGTTAGACTGAGGTGGGGCGGTGCCCGGGCCCCCCTATGGACGGGCCATCACTGCTGGAACCTATAGACGTTGCACAGGCAGTCCAACTCCTCCAGGATCAGACATCAATATGTGCTATTGCCAGAAAGTTTGCTGTATCTCCCAGCACAGTCTCAAGAACATGGAGGAGATACCAGGAGATGGGCAGTTACTCTAGGAAAGCTGGACAGGGCTTTAGAAGGTCCTTAACCCATCAGCAAGACCGGTATCTACTCCTTTGTGCAAAGAGGAACAGGATGAGCACTGCCAGAGCCCTACAAAATTACCTCCAGCAGGCCACTGGCGTGAATGTTTCTGACTAAACAATCAGAAACAGACTTTATGAGGGTGGCCTGAGGGCCCAACATCCTCTAGTATTCTCTGTGCTCACTGCCTGCATTGTGGAGCTCAATTGGCATTTACCATTGAACACCAGAATTGGCAGGTCTGCCACTGGCACCCTGTGCTTTTCAAAGATGAGAGCATGTTCACCCTGAGCACATGTGGCAGACGTGAAAGGGTCTGGAGAAGCCGTGGAGAACCTTATGGTGCCTATAACATCGTTCAACATGACCAGTTTGGTGGTGGGTCAGTGATGGTCTGCGGTGGCATATCCAAAGAGTGACGCATAGATCTCTACAGGCTAGACAAAGGCATCCTGACTGCCATCAGGTATCAGGATGAAATCTTTGGACCCATTGTCAGATGCTACACTGGTGCAGTGGGTCCTGGGTTACACCTGGTGCACGACAATGCCTCAGGTGGCAAGAGTATGCAGCCAGTTCCTGGAGGATGATACCATTGAACGGCCCTCACACTCACCTGACCTAAATCCAATGGAACAGCTGTGGGACATTATGGTTCAGTCCATCCAATGCCGCCTGGTTGCACCTTAGTCTGCTCAGGAGCTCATTGATGCCCTGGTCAAGATTTGGGAGGAAATACCCCAGGACACCATCCGTCATCTAATTAGGAGCACACCCCGATGTTGACAGGGATGCATACAAGCACGTGGGAGCCATACAAACTACTGAGTACCATTTTGAGTTGCTGCAATGAAATTTAAGCAAAATGGATTAGCTTAATGCATAATTTTTTCACTTTGATTTTCAGGGTGTCTTTGAATTCAGCCCCCTGTAGGTTTATAATTTTAATTTCCATTAAACGATGTGGCATCCTTTCATTCCTAACACATTACCCAGTCCATATCAGCATAGATATCCAGCATGATATTTTCCCCATTGAGATCTGATGTGTTTTCAAAGTGTTCCTTTAATTTTTTTAAAAGTATATATTGTGGTAGTGTGGTACCCTACCAGTGTATGGGTCCAGGATTCTCAACCAGGCAGGTTGAGGGGCCCCAGTGTATTTGCTTGTTTGGGAGGAAACTGGCTTTTTAGTTTCCTCATTATTTAGTAAAGTCCAGTTTGGGACCTGTAGAACGGGGATATCTTAGAGATCCCGGTGGGATGAAATCATCAGTCCTGGGTCTGGGTTTTAAGACTCACAGGCACACTGATTGTTCAGGTATGTGTGGGCCTGATAGTAGAGTCAGGACCTTGGTTCTGGGCTCCACCCTCCCGAGGAGTCCAGGCTTGCAAGGTAGAACCCAGAGAGTGCAGATGTGCACTGTAGAACCCAGAGAGTACAGGTGTGCACTGGAGAACCCAGAGAGTGCAGGTGTGCACCGGAGAACCCAGAGAGTGCAGGTGTGCACTGGAGAACCCAGAGAGTGCAGGTGTGCACTGGAGAACCCAGAGAGTACAGGTGTGCACTGGAGAACCCAGAGAGTACAGGTGTGCACTGTAGAACCCAGAGAGTGCAGGTGTGCACCGGAGAACCCAGAGAGTGCAGGTGTGCACCGGAGAACCCAGAGAGTGCAGGTGTGCACTGGAGAACCCAGAGAGTGCAGGTGTACACTGAAGAACCCAGAGAGTGCAGGTGTGCACTTGAGAACCCAAAGGAGACCTGAGCCTGACAGGGGGCAAGAGGACTCCGTGTGGGAGCATGAGCAGTGGTACTGCTGCTGAAGAGAGCCAGGGGGCTCAATATTTTGCATGTGTGAGCCAGGAGGCTGAATATACTGTCATTTAATGCTGATGGTGAAAACCCCCTGCGAGGGAAACCACTTTTGATTTCATTTCTGGAACTTTGTTTGATTTTCTTTAGTAAAAGTGGGCCAACAAGCCCTGAAAAAAAAAAAGTGTGGACATTTCTCGCTAGCGGGTGCTGCATTTGAGTTAAACAACCCCCAACTTTATATATACACTTCACATGCAAGCTATGTAAAGGACTTAATTTCCTCTAGTGATGTAGCCCATGCTATCCATCCACAGCATGCAGAGGAGGTGGTGAACTGGCTTACTAAATTGTCCTCATCCTTCTCATCCTCTGTCATCCAAGGAGAGACTTGTGTGCAGTCCCCTGCAGCTGCCAGAGTGACAAAACTTGCCTCCTTGTCCACAGCTATTCCTGCCATAGCCCCAGCATCAGGCATGGAGGAGTCAGCAGAGTTATTTGAACACAGCATCAGCCACTTCCTCCTTGATGATGCACATCTATAACTGATATTGGTTCTGAGGTTGAGGAAGGCAGGAACATGAGCCTACAGAGAAGGGAGAACACTGGTACACAAATTGGCATTCATGTTCCCCTAGCCGCAGGGTATTGCCATGTTGTCTCCAGTGGTAATGAGGATGGAGGAGATGATGATGATGAGGTCACTGTTGTAATTATGATGAAGAAATTAGATATTTCATAAACTTCAGGTGGGGATGTAAAGTCGGTTAGGCCTTAACACAGCGTTGAAATAAAGGTCATCATGACCTCATACATTTCCCCATTTTAAATGGATCAGCCATCCTGGATTACACTAAATAATACAAACAAACAAATTGTGAAGCAGGAACCAAAAGATATTTACTTGTCTTTGGTGGGTAGATCAAAAGGCCTAATGTCACAATAAAAGTTGACACAGATACAGTGCCTTGCAAAAGTATTCAGCCCCCTTGAACTTTTCAACCTTTTGCCACATTTCAGGCTTCAAACATAAAGATATAACATTTTTATTTTTTGTGAAGAATCACCAACAAGTGGGACACAATTGTGAAGTGGAACGAAATCTATTGGATTTTTGAAACTTTTTTGGCAAATAAAAAACTGGTGCGTGCAAAATTATTCGGCCCCTTAATTTTCAGTGCAGCAAACTCACTCCAGAAGTTCAGTGAGGGTCTCTGAATGATCCAATGTTGTCCTAAATGACTGATGGTGATAAATAGAATCCACCTGTGTGTAATTAAGTCTCTGTATAAATGCACCTGCTCTGTGATAGTCTCAGGGTACTTGTTGATGGCCCTCTGCTGCATGTGCAGCTGCTGCAGCAATGCCAAAGTCGCGTTCCACCTGGTGGGCATGTCAAAAATTAGGCGGTTTACGGGCAGGTGGAATTCCCACTGAATTTCAGCCAACCGAGCACTGGTTGTGTATGATCTGCTAAAATAGCTACTGACTCTTCTGGCCTGCTTTAGTAGATCTTCCAACCCTGGGTATCTATTTAGGAAATGCTCTATCACCAAATTGAGGACACATGTCAGCAGTAACGTGGACTTTGCGGCTGACTGCCTTGCCCAACGATGCCACAACATTGCCTTCCATATGATGGTAGAGAGCTGGAATGGCCTCACATGAAAATAAATAGTGATTGAGAACCTGCTATTGTAGTACAGCATGTTTTGCAAATTCACAGAAGGGGCCTGAACCCACCAGGCAGAAAGGCAGAAGTTGTAGAGCCAGCAGCTTTGACAAGCTTGCATTTAGACGCTGGGCATGTACTGTCAAAATATTTTTACGCACCTGTTTGACAGGTGCATATCGTTGCAATTTTTGACAGCAAGGCCAATTCTTGCTTTCATCAAGAGTACCTCTATAGGGTTATGGTGTGAGGGCGCCACCTATAATCAAAGAAAAAATTTTCTGCACCCTTTACTTCTATCCAAGGCCTGTGGTAGAGACACCAGAATTTATCCAAAAAATCTCTAATCTTGTTCCCAATTCACTACATTGTGGCCTCATCATACAGCCGTTGCTTACAAAATAAAGAAAGCTTGCAGGGAAAATGTAATTTTTCTGGGCTTTATAAATGCAATTATTGCTATACACAGTACAGTTGTGCCACTTTACAGGTGGACTAACTGACGTTTTTTACAAACTTTTTTTTCATTGATGCATGTCCCCCAGGACAGTACCCGGACCCCCATAACCATTGTATGCCCAATTACTTGCATATAAGCCTTCAAAATGGGCACTTTTGATCTTTCCCATAGACTTCAATGGGGTTCGTTATTCGGTTCTGAACTTTCACACTGTTAGAAAGTTCTGGTGCGAACCGAACATGGGGTCATTCGGCCCATCCCTACATCTGTTCATCAGGACCGTATGGACTCAGATTTTCTCATTGTATTAAGAAAGAATGTATTCTTATCAAACATGATACATCTTCACAGAAGGCAAGTTAGCAGATACCCAATTCACCAATTCAAGGCTATCATCCTGCGAGTGACAAAAAGTGATCTAGTAATCACCAAGGACATGGGAAGATTCATAATAACCCAGAATACATGTGAAAGGATCAACATGATTGATATATATATATATATATATATATATATATATATATATATATATATATATATATGTTGTATATATATATTGCAAAATGCTTTTTACCTTAATGCAGGGAATGCTTGTTTTAAATGTTTTAGCTTTAGAACCACTTTAACCCTTAACACTGAACTCTAAAGTCCAAAGTTACCCTTGCAGGAGGGCCAACCTCAGCTTTAAAACATTTTAAGTATTAGAATATCTGATACAAGCCTCATCTGCAAGCTTCAATAAAAATGAAGGTATCTTACTAGGGTTCTAAACTATAGAAAAAAATGCAGATATAAAAACTGCATGATGTCCCCTTTTCTTAGGCTCCTTTTCAAGCTGTAAAATTAATTCCGTTCTCTGACTATAAGCACCCTCCAGAGCACACCTGCGGCCAGCACAGAAAAATAAGGTGATTGTAGAATAGGCAGATGTTGTATATTGAAGATTCTCTACAATACTTTTACAGAGGTATTGCTACTGCTCTATCCATAGCAACTAATACCCAGTGACGGTTTGTCAATATTTTTTTGCTTTTAAAGGCTCAACATAATAGATTTGCAACTACCACAATCATTCTTCTGCATAAGCTTTTAAGATCTCTGGTGGTTTTTCATTATATAGGATATTTTAGGACATTTTACCCTCTAGAGCAAGCATAATGTGCTGCCCACTACTGTACCTTGATAGATTTCACATAACTGGAATCATGGATTCTACAGAGCTGTTGCATAATGCCTGATGTTTTTTGACTAATCATTCTGTAACAGATCTGAACTTATTATGCTGTGCAGTGGCCACAAACTGGACCTTAGGGATTAAAGGAAATGAACAATGAAAAAACATTATGGCATGCTTGTACTGTAGTCTTGCATGGGTGTGCAAATTTATGTGTAAACCACGGATACAATCCCTGAATCAATGTTCGATGAACACAAAAATATTTGTGCATGTCAAAATTTGACTCAAAAATTAATTAGAGTGAAAAAGAAGTATTACATGCTAAGCAATAAAATGTGCATGTACCAAGCAAAAGAGAACACATAGGGCAGTGATGGCGAACCTTGGCACCCCAGATGTTTTGGAACTACATTTCCCAGGATACTCAGCTACACTTCAGAGAGCATGATCATCAAGGGAAATGTAGTTCCAGAACATCTGGGGTGCCAAGGTTTGCCATCACTGCCATAGACCATACTGTTGAAGCATAGAAGGCAGTACACAGTTATCATTATTAAAGCCTTCATTCCAAGCAAACAGCCTATGAAATTGTGTATGCATCCTCACCATGACCATAGAGAGCTTGCTTTCCAAGTGAACTGTAATACCCCCTCCACTACCCTGTTTCCCCTAAAATAGGACCTAGCCTGATTGTCAGTGTTGGCTGCAATATAAGCCCTACCACCCAAATAAGCCCTACCCTGTTTCCTCAAAAATAAGCCCTACCCTGAAAAGAAGACCTACAAGGACTTTAACTAGGGCTTATTTGGGGGGTAGGGCTTTTATTGCAGCTATCACCGACAATCACACTAGGTCTTATTTTAGGGGAAACAGGGTATAGGCTTTTTTTTTACTTCATTTGTTTTTTACAGTAACATTTAATGATAGCAGTATGCAGTTCATACAGTTTTGTTCCCATATGTAAAATCACAAACAATGATAAGATAGGCCCAAAAACATTATAGAAGATCATAATTTTATTTTAGTAATGCCAACACCTAGTTGATTTGGGAATTGAAGTCTACGCTTTATAGCAAAACACGCTATATGTATGCCGTGAAGTGTTCACTGGTATCCACAGCATTACAAGCACATGGTAAATAGGGGAATACAAGTTGGTAATCTATACATGATGGATGTACATTCATTAATTTTATATCCTTACATTTGTGAATTCCAGAACTCTTACTGTGCCACAGAGGTGTTCAGAGGTAGTCAAGGAAAACATTTTTGTGTACATATCATTCAGTTGGCAATAAAATTAATACAAGTCACTGCATGTCAAACAACAGGAACCATAAAGTCACTCACTCATTTCAGCAATTTCCCCTTTTTTAATCATATATATTTTTATAGGGTATTCATTTTTCTATAATATTTTATATTTTAATTGGAATTAACCATTTCGTCTCTCACACCTGTCCCCCCCATAGACTAAAGCAATTTTTAAATTTCTGCTACAAACCTGTTTATTCGGAAATAACCCTTTTATTATTAAAGATAGCAAGGTAATACATATATTGTTTTTTTTACGGCAAAACAAGGCTTTCTTTTCATGTTATTGTCTTGTAACGATTCTTTTTTTTTTTTTTTTTTTACAATCCTTAGACAATAAAAGGCAACAAAACTAAACAAAATTCAGTGTTAGTTTAAAAATGACTGCATGTAAATGTGCGTACATTATTCTGTAATTATGTCCTGTTTAAGATTATACTAAAATTATGATTCTGGTATAAAGCATTGTAAAGTTATTTACAAATTAAATAAAGTGGTTTTGTTTCCAGTCTGCACATTTAAAAATGGAAAATGTGTAAATATATGTTTAATATGTAAAAATATTAACAGCCAAAACACAAAGTTGAAATAATTAGTAAACAAACTAAAAATCTGCAGGAAAAACATAGTTAAAGAGAGAAGGAGATTAAGGAGTTAATTACAGCTGATTAGAGTAAACTAAGGGTTAATAGGGGTTAAATAGAGAAACATTTTATTTAAAATAAAAACTTTTTTTACTTGTCTTGCTTTAACACAATCTGCAGATCTAAATTCATCCTTTCAATCTGCAGATGAATGAACAGAAAGATAAAAATGTAACAATATGTTACTTTGTATCTTTGTATAATTGGGGTCTGGAGCAGTACTGCAGACTGATTTTTTTGACAGCTAGAGCTGCCAACGTCTTCTCTGAGTATACTGTAATGATTTTTCACAACCAACATTCATGGTATATTGGGAGGGGGGAAGCAGGGCAGAGAGACTGGACATGCTGCAAACACCCTGTGTACAATGAAGACATTTTTAGGGGGCGTGTGTAGTATGCCCAAAGTCTGCAACTAGTGAAAATCTGCATCTGGTGGCAGGTGATGTGGCAAGTGACAATCTGTAACGTGTGGCAGGTGACGTGGCAAATGACAATCCTCAACGCGTGGCAAGTGACAATCCGCAACGTGTGGCAGGTGACGTGGCAAGTGACAATCTGCATCTGGTGACAGGTGACGTGGCAAGTGACAATCCACATATGGTGGCAGGCAACAGTGTCAAGTGACAATCCGCATCTGGTAGCAGGCGATGGTGGCAAGTGACACACTCAGGCTCCCACTGATCTTGCATTATGGTGAGTTGAACAATTTAATTTTATATAACAATGTAATAATAGAAATAATCATCCTGACACCATAACAACACCAGCCATTTCCCCGATAAATTACCCCCAAAAAACATATTTTATGGTAGTGCCCCTCCCGAGACTAGACTCTGGATCCGACCCTGTGGTGATGTGCAGTGTTAGTTTTCCACCACACATAGCATTTTGCTTTTAGGCCAAAGTAAAATTTTGGTCTCATCTGACCAGAGCACCTTCTTCCACATGTTTGCTATGTCCCCCACATGACTTCTCACAAACTGCAAACAGGACTTCTTATGGCTTTCATTTAACAATGGCTTTCTCATTGCCATTCTTCCATAAAGGCCAGATTTGTGGAGGGCACGACTAATAGTTGTCCTGTGGACAAATTCTCTCACCTGAGCTGTGGATCTCTGCAGCTCCTCCAGAGTTACTATGGGCCCCTTGGCTGCTTCTCTGATTAATGCTCTACTTGCCCGGCCTGTCAGCTTAGGTGGACAGCCATGTCTTGGTGGGTCTGCAGTAAAGCTGCACAATTAATCATCAAGAATCGTTATTGCGATCTTGACTAAAGTCTTTCACAATTCTTTCTATGCAAAGAATTCTCTCTGCTCTTCTGAAGCCACAGCCATCAAAAGAAAGGAAGATAAAAACTGGGCAGTCTGCCAAGAATCAAAACATTCTTTATCAGTTGAACTTAAGTGTAAACATTGTAACAATTTGTCAATGGAATAGACTTTTTGTGTAAGTGAAAAAAGTTTAACCACTTAAACACTAAACCTTTTTCTGACATTTGTTTATTTTAAGTTAAAATAATTTTTTTGCTAGAATATTACTTAAAACCCCAAAAATTATATATTTTTTTAGTAGACACCCTAGAGAATAAAATGGTGGTTGTTGCAATATTTTATGTCACACTGTATTTGTGCAGAGGTCTTTCAAATGCAATTTTTTTTTTTTTTTTTTATTGCTTTAATGAATTAAAAAATGTGAAAGATTTTAGGTCTTGAGATTCGTGATCTTTTTATTCTAAGAAAAAAAATTGTGATTCTCATTTTGGCCAGAATTCATGCAGCTCTAGTTTGCAGTTGTACCATACTCTTTTAATTTTTGGATGATAGATTGAACAGTGCTCTGTGAGATGTTCAAAGCTTTGGATATATTTTTATAACCTAACCCTGTTTTAAACTTCTCCCCACATTTATCCCAGACCTGTCTGGTGTGTTTCTTGGCCTTCATGATGCTGCTTGTTCACTACGGTTCTCTAACAATCCTCTGAGGGCTTCATAGAACAGCTGTATTTATACTGAGATTAAATTACACACAGGTGGACTCTATTTACTATTTAGGTGACTTCTAAAGGCAATTTGCTCCATTACATTTTAGTTATAGGTATCAGAGTAAAGGGGGCTGAATACAAACGCACGCCACACTTTTCACATATTTAATTATAAAAAAAAAAATGAAAACCATTTACCATTTTACTTCCACTTCACAATTATGTGCCACTTTGTGTTGGTCTATCACATAAAATCCCAATAAAATACATTTACACGTTTGGTTGTAACATGACAAAATGTGGAAAATTCTAAAGGGTATGAATACTTTTTCAAGGCACTGTATATGGAGCAAATGTAAGGATTGTAACAGCTAAGGCAACAAAGCAACCCTATGACCTCACAGCATGGCCCTATTCCTTATTATGGCTGATCAAATGCAATTCTGCCTAGCTTTGCCTTACACTAAATATAAGCATTGCGATTCCTGTGCAATTGTATACACACTATACCAGCCTGGGAAATTCATGCACATTTCGCTTAATAAGTTTCACACCTTATACCTGCAAAAACCATGTAAAGTCCTTGAAATTAAAAAAAGATTACAGTGTGACTCATTTCTGCTGGTTGGTGGAAACATGATCTCTACAGCAGTCAACAAGGGCATCTACATTATAGTTATAATCAAAGGAGGCTGAAGTACAGTGAACCTACAGCTAGAGGAAAAGAAACATTAACAATATAAAAAATGTCAACTCCGTATATCTGCTCTCCTCATTTTGAACATTTCATCTCAATCAGTGCTGACAGAATATGTACAGTACCTACGAGGTCCCACAAAACCACTTTACATAGAAAATAAAGTGAGATTAGTCCTGGTCGTAATTCCAGATCTATTTGAGGAAAGCAAAGTAGTTTTTAATAGACTTGTGCACAACGGAAAATTTTGTTTATTTTCGACTCGTCATTTGTAAAATACATAATTTCGTTCTGTTATATTCGTTATGTTACGTTAATTCATTTTCGCATAATTTGTTATTTCTGTAGAGTGTTGATAATCATTATATCCGCTATAATTTCTTTTGTATTTGTTGAAATTTGATAGTTATGTATGTATATATATTCGTGATAATGATTCGTAGTTTGAAAAGTCGTTTGTTTATTGAATCTATTAACACACACAATGACAACGTCTCTTCTCCTCTGCTCAAATACAATACAACACCCTTCTCACTCACTTCTCAGGAATGCACTTTGTCAATAATCCAACCTCCAGCACAAAATGAATCAGCTGATTGAACTGTAAAGCCCCGTACACACGAGCGGACTTTTCGACATCCAAACTCCGACGGACTGAGTCCGGCGGACTATCCGCTCGTGTGTGGGCTGCAACGGACTTTAGCTTCGCAAAAGTCTGACGGACTTTAGAAATGAAGCATGCTTCAAATTTTCCCGACGGAACTCCGCCGGACCCAGGTCCGATGTAGAAGTCCGCTCGTCTGTATGCTGTTCCGACAGTCCTAAAACGACGCATGCTCTGAAGCAAGTACGAGACGGAAGTGCTCGGTCTTGTAAAACTCCAGTTCGTATTGGAAGTAGCACATTCGTCATGCTGCAAATTCTG
Source organism: Lithobates pipiens (assembly GCF_037356315.1). Taxonomy (NCBI): domain Eukaryota; kingdom Metazoa; phylum Chordata; class Amphibia; order Anura; family Ranidae; genus Lithobates; species Lithobates pipiens. The sequence continues at coordinate 137,009,645 of NW_027507748.1, forward strand.
TGCTCGTTTAAATGTATAGCGCATCTTCTTTATAATGCTAGAAGAACGAAGCCTTTTTATTTATAATGCTAGAAGAACGAAGTTGCTTTGCTGCTCATATTCACTCACAGAGTTCTCACCAAACACATTTCTGTTTTATTTCTCCTCATCTCATGAATGATCTTGTTTTTATTTTAAAGCCCCATCTCAATATTTTTTATTTTTATGTTTTTTTTAATAATTTTTTTTACTCCATATTTTTGGTACAATTCTTTACCATGTTTTTCTTGTGATCTCCATATTTAATTATTCTGTCAATTAAAACCAAAAAAAAAAAAAAAAAGTTGTTAACTTGACCGAATAATTAAATATGGAGATCACAAGAATAAAAATGTTCATGATTTCACCCAAAAATATTGATGAAAAAATTACTCCAAAAAAATAAAAAAAAACAAGAAAAAATGTTGGTGACTAATTTTTGGCCTACATATTTTTGGTACAATTCTTTACCATTTTTTTTTTATTGTGATCTCCATATTTAATTGTTCCGTCAAGTTAAAACCAAAAACTTTATTTTATTTTATTTTTTTTTCATTACCACAATAACCTTTTTATTTTTATTCTGGTGACAAGTTACCACAATAACATTTTTATTTTGTTTATAACCTCAAGGAGGTTAGTGTCCCTTGTTAATTTCACATTGTCTTTTATAGAAAGGTATTTGACCAAAAAACACATAGGCAATTATATTTTCAAACAAAAATATCCATTTATTCTGGTTCTACAAACAAAAAAATGAAGGCAACACTGGAGAAAATTGTGACATTTCTGTAGCCTTTTGGCCCCAGGGCAAACGTGAAACTATGTGGACAAGAAAATTCAAATATTACAAAATCCAATATGGTCCCAGAATCCCAGACATCAAGAGCAGCATCAGATGGTATATATGTCCCCAGGCTGTGGTTGGTCGGACCAGAGTGAAGCCAGGTCATCACCTTCTTCTCTTCGCTCCACCCTTCACTGCACCCTTCCCTGCAGACTTCCCTGTAGCCTTCCTGGGAGGCTGTGTCTCCGGTGGTGGACTCGTGGCAGGAGGAGGAGGAGGAGGAGGAACAGGAGGAACTTGCTCCACAATAGTACTGTTGGCCGATAAATCTCCACTGAGCCCCTTCTGTAAGGACAGGAAAATGAGCCTTTCGCAGTGGAGACGTTGGCCCATCTCTAGTTGCTGGAGCCGGCTGGCAATGTAGCAGCCATAGGCCTCTTCTGCGTCAGGGGGGCTGTTTAAAACATTAGTCGCCTCTCTAATTAGTCGCAGGGATTCCTCCTGTGCCTGTGTATTTTTTTTGGCCCTTTTGGATGGAAGACGGAGGGGAGGCACTTGAGAAGTCGTCATGCTTCTACTAGGCCCGGCCACCTCCTGCCTGACAGAGGGCATTGACTCCTCCTGGCTGAGAGTGGGCATAGCCTCCTCCTGCCTGCCACTTTCACCACCTTCCTCCTGGCTGAGCTCCTCCTGTGTATAAAAAAGGGACATTGTTTTAGTTTTTTGTTCATCAATCCTAAACATTTTTCAGCTCCTGACTTCAAAATTCTGTTAATACATATAAAAGAGTATCATTATGACACCACTATTTCTTGTTTCTGCTGGTGACAAACATTTGTGGCCACTACTGTAAATTGATATGTCCAAATTTTAACTATTTTTTAACATCAATAATAGCGTACAAATTCGAATAACATCTAGTTAACATCATTAATATTCTGAATATCACTATTTTTGGTAAAAAAATACCTGGCTCCAGCTGGGTGCATCCGCTTCCTCCAGGATGGAAGGCTCATCAGCCTCTGCTGAGGTGGAGGGAATGCTGCAGGGAAGGGTGGAGGGAAGGGTGGAGGGAAGAGTAGAAAGCGACTCCCTGGGTCTACACCGGTCGTCCAGGAACCGTAGCTTTTCAAAGTACCACAGCCTGGGTACATATACATCACCTGGTGCTGCTCCTGATGTTTGGGATTGTTCTATTTTCCTCTTTTCCTTTCGGAACATATTTTGCAATATTTGAATTTTCTTATCCACAAAGTCCACGTCTGCCTCTGGGATCCAAGTCTGCACAAATGTCACAAATCTCTCCAGTGTTGCCCTCCTTACTTGTTTATTAAAATAATCCTTGTGCTTGGTATGCCACAGATTAGACATTTCTTTATACTTGTCGATAAACAGACTTAAAAATTCTGGATCCCTGAATTTTTTATTCATTTTTCTGCAAGACAATACACAAGCCAAAAAACATAATGTTAGCTCAGACTCTCCTAATCTTAGCCCAAGATAGACTCCAGGATCTGCCACTTATTTGGGGAAATGGTTTAAACTTACCTTCGTTTTTCTTGCTCCCAACTTCTGTTCCTATTTTCGCAAACGAACATACGACATGTGATTTTTGTCGTTATATACAGTGCGTACGCGTAGAACTACGCCTGCGTTGCCCGCCCCTGACGTTCTTTTAGTCAAGTTCATGTTTTCCCGCCCCTTTCTGCGCACTTAACGTACGTACGACATGTGCATTTTGGCTTAAGATCCAGTGCGTACGCGTAGAACTACGCCTGCGTTGCCCGCCCCTGACGTTCTTTTAGTCAAGTTCATGTTTTCCCGCCCCTTTCTGCGCACTTAACGTACGTACGACATGTGCATTTTGGCTTAAGATCCAGTGCGTACGCGTAGAACTACGCCTGCGTTGCCCGCCCCTGACGTTCTTTTAGTCAAGTTCATGTTTTCCCGCCCCTTTCTGCGCACTTAACGTACGTACGACATGTGCATTTTGGCTTAAGATCCAGTGCGTACGCGTAGAACTACGCCTGCGTTGCCCCCCCCTGACGTTCTTTTAGTCAAGTTCATGTTTTCCCGCCCCTTTCTGCGCACTTAACGTACGTACGACATGTGCATTTTGGCTTAAGATCCAGTGCGTACGCGTAGAACTACGCCTGCGTTGCCCGCCCCTGACGTTCTTTTAGTCAAGTTCATGGTTTCCCGCCCTTTCTGCGCACTTAACGTACGTACGACGTGTGGATTTTGTCGTAAGATCCAGTGCGTACGCGTAGAACTACGCCTGCGTTGCCCGCCCCTGACGTTCTTTTAGTCAAGTTCATGGTTTCCCGCCCCTTTCTGCGCACTTAACGTACGTACGACGTGTGATTTTGGCGTAAGATCCAGTGCGTACGCGTAGAACTACGCCTGCGTTGCCCGCCCCTGACGTTCTTTTACAAGAATATTTCCCGCCCCCTTTTCTCTACGGTGCGCAGTAGGAGAAACATGGCGGAAACACAACAGGTGCTTGATATGAACGACTCCAGTAGTCAGGTAACCCCGGAGCCACAAACGTCCCGATCCGGAAAGAGGAGATTTAAGGCCTCAAATATGGCATTTCAAGAGATGGTGGAGATGGTGGGAATCTTGCGAAGTAGGGATTATGATGGCAAGCATGGACCATACACCCATCCGAACTTGCGCAAGGCCAGAATCATGGCCAAAGTAGTTAAGACCCTGCATAATCGTTTTGGGGTACGACGGTCAAAAGACCAATTGAGGAAACGGTGGTCCGACCTGAAATTGAGGGAGCCGGATCAATACAGAAGGATCAAGAAAGTTCTGAAAAAAAGTAAGTACTTGTCGTGTGTTCCTATTTTATGATTATTGCATACAGATCCATATGCTTTACCTTTGTACAATGTAAAAAATTGCTGCTTTCATGTTGTATACAGTAAAAGAATCGTATCGTTTTAACAAACCCTCGTAAATTGTTCGTGGCAAACCTCGTTTATGATACAGGGTTTGAACAGCATTTTTTGGGTGTGTAATTTTTAGGACACAACAAATGATTAGGACATTGTGGTTTAGATGTGTTTCAAAATACAATGACTAGAAAAGAACATTCAGTGTAATTGAAGGAGAGGACACTTGGCAGCTGGGTAAAAACACATCTGCACTCATGAGCAAAGGTGTGGGACACCAGAGAACATTTATTAGGGTAAACCACACGCCACACGGGGTTCCCTGGTATACTTGGGGGGGGGGGGGGGTTGGGCATGTGTGAACCTTGGCACAAAAACCTAATTATTTGCTTTTTTGGCAAAGTGAATTGATTTCTCATGTCTTCACATTTTGCATCTCTTCATAAACCGACAATTGTACAACACTTCTAATCAAGGTTTCATCTTCCTAGTTCTGGCCTTAAATATCTGTGTGCTAAAGTATACCTTTTGGTTTGTTAATTTCTCATAGGGGAGAAAAGCCTCACAAAGCAGGATCCCAGGGACCGCCATCCTTGCCAGCAGGAATGTGAGGTTAGCCCCATCCCCCCCGTGGATGTGCATGTGGAGGAAGGAGAGGTGGAAGAAGGAGAGGAGATGGGCACCCCACCAGGTGAGTGTCTGACACCACAGCTTCAGGTAATCGATGTATACCTGCATATTTCCAAACACATGTTTTTACATCTATTTTAGGTGATGTTGTGGTTGTGGAAAGCGACACATTTCCAAGCACCAGTGCCCCCCCCGAGGATGTCGAGGAAGGAGAGGTTGAGGAAGGAGAGGTGGAGGAAGTAGGGGAGCTGGGCACCCCACCAGGTGAGTGTCTGACACCCCAGCTTGTTGAAATCCATGTATGACTGCCTAATTTTTGCCCCAATTTTTCCCATCTATTGTAGGTGATGTTCTGTTTGTGGAAAGGGCCCCATTTTCCAGTGACAGCGCACACAGGCTGATTGGCCAGATAATGGGCTGGAATGGGGAACTAGATGACATGCGAACTAGCCTGGATCTCATGAAGACTCAGATTGACAATATGCAGCTGGAAATGAAGAACATGATCGATATTTTGGGGAGAATATAATCCGTTTCTCCATAATATCGATCATGTTCTTCATTTCCCTTGTTTTAGTTCAAAGATTGTTTTACTTCACCAATTTTTACGATTGTGGCTGATTGTTGTTTTATACATTTTTCATATTTTTTCTAGAAAAATAAAAACCAAAAAAAAAAAAAAAAAAATAAAAAGTTTTTAAAAAATTGAAAAAAAAGGAAACAAAAAAATGTTTGGCAAAGAAAGTTAAATAAACCCCCAAAAAATTTTAGATCACTAAATATTCAATGGCACATGTGAATGTGGCCAAATTAAAATTTTGAAGAATCAAGAATGTGTGGCGTATTCTTTCAATGCTTAATACCAGTTTGGGAAAAGGGATTTTGTGTATCCAGTGACAATGGGCCTTATTGAATTTAATGAAAATACACTTGGCACTACAAGTGCACTAGGATAACATAGGAGACAGCACAAACCAAAAGCAAGCAAGAAAACACATTTCAGATTTGAGGTTATTTTATTATTTTCCTCTTTTTTAAAATTAAATATTGGGTGGCATTGCAATGGCCCCCCTACCATTAAAATAAGTGACATATCTTTCACGCACTTCCCGTGCACTTTGGGGGGCCAAGCCAGTACGGCCAGTATCCAGGCCTGTCATGGATTCTGGCCCAACTCAAGCCTCCGGCATTATTCCTGAGAAATATGTATTGGAATATTTGTGCAAAAAGTTGTGCAAAATGCAGCACGTAAGGATGACATAGTTCAGTTTGTATTCCGCTAGGTTGAGATCCGTCAGAAATACACGGAACCGGCTGGCCATTATGCCAAAAGCATTTTCCACCACTCTTCTCGCTCTGGCCAGCCGGTAGTTGTAAACCCTCCTCTCCGGGGTGAGGGCTCTTTGGGGGAATGGCCGCATTATGTGGTTGTCCAGAGCAAAAGCCTCATCCGCAATGAATACAAAGGGTAGTTCCTCCACATTCTCCGAATCAGGTGGCAAGCCCAGGCCACCTGTCTGTAGACGGCGGTAGAACTCCGTCTGGGCGAAGACTCCTCCATCCGACATGCGGCCATTCTTCCCCACGTCCACATAGAGAAATTCATACTGTGCCGACACCACCGCCATTAACACAATACTGTGAAACCCCTTGTAATTAAAAAAGTATGACCCCGAATGGGGTGGTGGCACAATGTGGACGTGCTTCCCATCTATGGCACCACCGCAGTTAGGAAAGTCCCACCGGGTGGCAAAATGGGATGCCACAGTCTGCCATTCCTGTGGCGATGAAGGAAACTGGGGAGGCAAAAAGCAGAAAAAAAACAAAATAAGTACTTTGGCACATTAAACATTGTACATTACAACACAAACTTTATTTCACGCTTCTGCCTAGTCACATGACACCGATCGTCTGCTCCCTGTCATTGGGAGCAGTGATCAGGGTCATGTCACTGCTAGCCCATCCCCCAGACAGTTAAGAAAAACACTCACCCAGAACACACTTTAAACCATTCCTTGGCCCCCTTGTGCTTAATAAAACACCTTCACTGCATGTGACATTTTTACAGTAATCAAGACAATTTTGGACAGCATTGATCACTGTATTAATGACAATGGTCACAAAAATGTATGGAAATTGGCCAATGTGTCCGCCATAATGTGGCAGTCACCAGAAAAAAAAATAAAAAAAAATAAAAAAAAACGGTTAGCAACGCCATTACTATTTTCAAAAATGGCAAGATTTTACAAATGCCAGCAAAATAGACCATATTTACTAAACGATAGAACTTTAAAAAAAAACAATCAAGAAACGCTTAAATTGTGATTCATTTTAACACATTTTTGTTTACTAAAAGACTACGTATCAGCATCAAATGATGTCCCAAAAAATCATGGTGATATATTTTTGTGACTATCTTTCTTTAGAGCGAAAAGAGAGAAAAAAAAGCATATTTAGAAAAATGCATTTTGGGTTTGTTGGTGGTTAATCACCAAAACTAAAAAAGCAGAGGTGATCAAAGACAACCAAATACAAAATCGCTTTGTGCTAATAAAATGAAGATAATTTACTAGGAGGAGCCATGTTACAAGGACGCACAATTGTCAATTCAAACAACGCACTGCCAAATCACCCAAAAAAGTGATGAAGGTCAGGAAGGGGGGGAAAATCATTCCAGGGTTGAAGTGTGTTAAAAATACAATATATAATTCAACATTAATTTAAGGACACACAGACTCGTTGGAATTATATTAAGTGTGTGTGGGGGGGATCCAGTTAAAGGACACACAGACCATTTGGGATACTATTAAGGGGGGGGGGGGGGGATTCAGTTAAGGGGACACAGACCATTTGGAATAAGCTTTAAAATGTTTGGTTTTAGGATAAAGCAATAGAATGGAGCTGACAAAAGACATTTTAAGTGACTAGACTAGGTGGATATGGGCCTACCATAGCATGTTGGTGAGGTTTAATGAAGGCAAATATGCATGAAAAAGAAAAAAGGAGCATTAAAAGATTGCAGCATGCATGAGGACAAAGGGGACATTCACAGCATATTGCAATCATGGTAATTAGAGATTGAGGAAAGAAATACAAGGCATTAGCAAACATTAAAGACAATAAAATGTGATGTTAAATGCTAAAATCTTACCTTAATATAGTCCTCCTGCAGGACCTGTATAATGGCAGAACAGGTCTCTGGGATAATGATCCCCAGAGCCTGGGGGGAGATGCCTGTCGAGAACTTCAAGTCCTGAAGGCTTCTCCCTGTCGCCAAGTAGCGCAACGTGGCGACGAGCCTCTGCTCCGGAGTGATGGCTTGCCGCATGCAGGTATCCTGTCTGCTGATATAAGGGGTCAGCAAAGCCAGCAGACGGTGAAAAACGGGGTCCGTCATCCGGAGATAATTCCTGAAATCATCAGGATTATTCTCCCGGATCTCACGAAGCAAAGGCATGTGCGAGAACTGGTCACGCTGGAGCAACCAATTCTTCGTCCATGAACTCCTCAACACCCCGTCCAAGGACTGTTCTTGGGTTGCAGAATGAACTACAACACCAAGCGCAAGCAAAGCACGAACTCGACGACGAGTACGTACACGCAACATGGCTTCAAAACGGTCGGATTGTCAGAGCGAACTTAACAGACGTCACTGAAGAACAGCAAGGCCTGTGAAGAGCGCAGTTAGATCGCACTGCAAAATACAGACACGAACTGACTACACGCACTAAAAAACAGATACAAACCTCACAAGCACAAACTGAAAAGCAGTGAAAAACGTTCTGAAAAATACGAGTCTGAAAAACGCGAATCGTCTCTCACCAAACTTCTACTAACACGAGATAAACACGAAATTAGCAGAAGGAGCCCAAAGGGTGGCGCACTTGGTATTGAACTTCCGTTTTATAGTCTCGTCGGACCTGGTGTACGTCACCGCGGACCAGACGGGCGGACTTTAGTGTGATCGTGTGTAGGCAAGTCCGTTGCGTCGGAACTCTGTCGGAACTCCGGCGGAACTCCGGCGGAACTCCGTTGGGAACTCCTTCGGAATTAAGTCCTCTCGTGTGTACGGGGCATAAGATTTACTTTGAGTTGACCTTTTGTTTCATTAGATCTTTAACGAACTACCGAATCATGTCAAATTCATTCGTTATATCCGCTATAATTTATTTCGTATTAGTTGAAATTCGATATTTATGTAAGTATATATATATTCGTGATAATGATTCGTAGTTTGGAAAGTCGTTTGTTTATTTAATTCATTAACACACACAATAAAATATCTCTTCTCCTCTGCTCAAATACAATACAACACCCTTCTCACTCATTTCTCAGGAATGCACTTTGCCAATAATCCAACCTCCAGTCCAAAATTAATCAGCTGATTGGACTGTAAGATTTACTTTGAGTTGAGCTTTTGTTTCATTAGATCTTTAACGAATTACCAAATCATGTCAAATTCATTCGTTATATTCACTATAATTTATTTTGTATTCGTTGAAATTCGTTATTTTTTTATTCAGACATTCGGATGCATCCGAATGTCTGAAAGATGCAAAATTCGGCCGAATTTCAATTAGTTACGAAACGAATTGCACACGTCTAGTTTTTAACCTCCCTGGCGGTATGATTCAGTCTGGAATTAGGTGCTGAAAGCGGTACAAATATTTTGCATGGAAATCCGGCGTTTTATTTTGTAGTCCTGTAATTCTTAGAAATAACGCTCTTAAATCTGTTCAAACCAGAGTCTAGCAGACATCCCGGGTATGATAAAGTTTATAATATAATAAAGAATAATAAAAAATATTCAATAATGTAATCAAATCCTAAAACACTGAAAAAGGGACACTTTTTGGTTGCTATGGACAATCTCCAAATTCCAGGCAGAAAAAAACAGTATTTATAATATAAAAGTGCAGGCAGGGCACTGCACAGACCACTAGGGACAAAGGGGGTGTGTATTTTTTAATACAGCACTGTAATCTGTAAGATTACAGTGCTGTGTGTGTTTTGTGTACTTTTACTTTTTTGAATTTGCCGCCGTTCTCCGCTCCCGTGCGCCGTAACGTCGCAGGGAACGGAGCTCGGCGGCATTCGGCACTGTGAATCGAGCGGAGGACAGCTTGATCACACAGCGCGGAGGACATCGCTGGATCCAGGGGACAAGGTAAGTAACTCTCCCTGTGTCCTCCCCTGCATCGAGCAAAGCGATCCCGAGTCTGGCTCGGGGTTACCGCTCCTGTAATTAAAATCCCAACCCGAGCCAGACTCGGGATTACCGCTAGGAGGGTTAAGAAAGCAAGTGTACATCATGTATAATTTATGTCTCAGAATATAGATCTACTATTATGAAGTAGACTGGTGAAATCAAGATGATGAAGCTTTTTTGGGATATGCACACACTTATCAAGTATAAGGATTTAACTGCTTTGGTTCCTTCAGTACAGCTACATATTTGTTTTGCATGTCCTATGATGTTCTGTCAAATCCTATATTTTGACTCCTATATAGTAATAATGGTTTAGGGCATATCAGTTTCCCATTTCACTGCTGGAGGATTCTACCTTGAGTATGGAGTTTATCCAAACAGAGCATGCTCCATCGATGAGATACCATTCCCATCACACACATTGGGTTATCCTCAGCATCTGCCTTTCAGCATGTAAAACTCAGAAAATGTTCAAAGACTCTTGAAGCTTGTTGAACTTCTCTTTAGCTCTTCTAGAAAAAACATGAGTAAGGCCGCGTACACACGGGCGGACTGTTCGCCCAACTTTGTTTGTCAAACAGTTTCGGCAAACAGTCCGCTCAAAATTAGCATGGACGGACATGGCCACACACGGCACTTTTTGAGCGGACTGTTTCAGCGAACTGTTTGCCAAACAGTTCGCTCAACTTTTGAAATGAACGGACTCGCCCACGTAAGGCGGAGGCAAATCCGCCCATTTCGAGCGCGTGTACAGGTAGGCGGGGCCCGCGAAGGAGACGTCGCGGGCTCCGCCGCCTGGAATGGACTTAAAGGGGAACCCCAACGCCGAAAAAAATCGGCGTGGGGTCCCCCCAAAGTCCACAACAGACCCTTGTCCGAGCACGCTACCCGGCCGGCCAGGAAAGAAGGGGGCCCCCGGATACCGGCCCCCCACCCTATGTGAATGAGTATGGGGTACAATGTACCCCTACCCATTCACCTGTGAAATAAAGTACAAAAAAAAACACAACACAGAGAAAAAATATTTTATTGCACAGCTCCGGGGGTCTTCCGTCTTCGGGGGTCTTCTCGCCGGACTCCTCCGCTATCTTCGTGTAGCTCTTTTGCTAGCGGAGGAGTCCGGCTTTCTTCCTCCCCGCCGCCGGCCTCTTCTCCCGACTTCGGGGGTCTTGTCCCCCTCTTCGGTTCTTCGGCCGGCCGGAGAGAGCGACGTGTCAACATCTCCTGGGGAAGAAGAAGAACAAGAAGAAGAAGAAGAACGGAAGGCGGCGACGGCGACAGCGACAGCGGCGACAGAAGACCGGGCCACCGCCTGTAAAAGAGCTACAAGAAGGCGCGGTGGCCCGGCAGAAGAACCGAAGGCGGCGACAGAAGAACGGAAGGCAGCGGCGACAGAAGACCGGGCCACCGCCTGCAAAAGAGCTACAAGAAGGCGCGGTGGCCCGGCAGAAGAACCGAAGAGGGGGACAAGACCCCCGAAGTCGGGAGAAGAGGCCGGCGGCGGGGAGGAAGAAAGCCGGACTCCTCCGCTAGCAAAAGAGCTACACGAAGATAGCGGAGGAGTCCGGCGAGAAGACCCCCGAAGACGGAAGACCCCCGGAGCTGTGCAATAAAATATTTTTTCTCTGTGTTGTGTTTTTTTTTGTACTTTATTTCACAGGTGAATGGGTAGGGGTACATTGTACCCCATACTCATTCACATAGGGTGGGGGGCCGGTATCCGGGGGCCCCCTTCTTAAAGGGGGCTCCCGGATTCCGATAAGCCCCCCGCCCGCAGACCCCGACAACCAACGGCCAGGGTTGTCGGGAAGAGGCCCTTGTCCTCATCAACATGGGGACAAGGTGCTTTGGGGTGGGGGGGCCGCGCGGCCCCACCTTCCCCAAGGCACCCCCCCATGTTGAGGGCACGCGGCCTGGTACGGCTCAGGAGGGGGGGGGCGCTCGCTCGCCCCCCTTTCCTGGCCGGCCGGGTAGCGTGCTCGGACAAGGGTCTGTTGTGGACTTTGGGGGAACCCCCACGCCGTTTTTTTTCGGCGTTGGGGTTCCCCTTTAAGCCCATTCCAGGCGGCGGAGCCCGCGATGTCTCCGTCGCGGGCCCCGCCTACCTTCACACGCGCTCGAAATGAGCAGACTTTCCTCCGAGCGGGAACAGTTTGCTCATTTCGAAAGTAGCCTACACACGGGCGGACTGTTCGCTCAAACACAGTTTCAGCGGACAGTTTTTCGGAATTTCCGAAAGACTTTGTCCGTCAAACTGTCCACTGAAACTGTCCGCTGAAAGCCCACACACGAGCGGACTGTCCGCCCAAACACTGTTCAGCGGACAAGGTTGGGCGAACAGTCCGCCCGTGTGTACGCGGCCTTACACAACCCTTTGTCCACTAAGTTTGTGGTAAGGACACAGAAAATGTGAAAAAGGAGCCAAGAGCCACATCTCCTGGCTCAAAAGTAGCATACACCATGGTCTCAAGTGAACTCCAGATAGACAGCTAAATGCACAGGGAGACATTTACCAACTTTTTTAACCAGTGAAGCACTGCAAACATGCAATGGTATATTTTATGATATTTACTACAGGATTGCAATTGGCTGTAAACACCCCTCTGTTGCTCAAGAATAGTGCTGTCAATATGAAGCATGTCCCTAATCACTTCTTATGCCTCAAGCACATTTGCCCAGCTCTTCCGAAAGCCTTTCTCCTGGCAGGAGAAAAGCAGCCTAATAAATGCACCTAAATCTGTGTTTTACAAATGTGTTTAGGAGTGTTAAGCATTTGGGCATTCATTCATCCCATTGGCCAGAATATTCATTTACTCTGGCCACTAAAATTAAAAACTCAAGTGCTAAACACACCTAGTGTTTAGGCGTGTTTACTTGTATTCAGCTGTGTCACATGTTTCTTCTGTTCAAACGGTCATCTCCTAGACATGCAGCGAAAGTTTTTTTCTTCTTTTGCTTTTAAATGCCCCTCTTTAAATATGGCAGCAAACACCTACAGTGCCTTGCAAAAGTTTTCACCCCCTTGGCTTTTGACCTATTTTGTTACATTACAGCCTTTAGTTCAAAGTTTTTTTTAATCTGAATTATATGTGATGGATCAGAACACAATAGTCTAAGTTGTTGAAGTATAATTAGAAATATATACATATAAAGATGGATGGTTCTAAATGCAGGGATATTCTTGAGCAAAACCTGTACCACTCTGTGTGTTATTTGAGGCTAGGATGGAGGTTCACCTTCCAGCAGGACAATGACCCCAAACACACTGCTAAAGCAACACTTGAGTGGCTTAAAGGGAAACATTTAAATGTGTTGGAATGGCCTGGTCAAAGCCCAGACCTCAATCCAATAGAAAATCTGTGGTCAGACTTAAAGATTGCTGTTCACAAGCATAAACCATCCAACTTGAAGGAGCTGAAGCAGTTTTGCAATGAGGAATGAGCAAACATCACAGTGGTAAGATGTGGCAAGCTCATAGACTTATCCAAAGCAACATGAAGCTGGGATAGCCGCAAAAGATGGCTCTACAAAGTATTGACTTTAGGGGGGTGAATAGTTATGCACATTGACTTTTCTGTTATTTTGTCCTATTTGTTGTTTGCTTCACAATAAAAAAAAAAAGCATCTTCAAAGTTGTGGGCGTGTTCTGTAAATTAAACTATGTAAATCCTCAAACGATCCATTTTAATTCCAGGTTGTGAGGCAACAAAACACAAAAAATTCCAAGGGGGGATAAATACTTTGCAAGGCACTGTATGTGTGCATGGACACATGGACTAACATTGAGGGGCCTTTAGAGGCAGAAAGAAAACGGGAAAAACCTCTTAAATAGTGTGCATGAGGCCTTAAAGTATGTACAAGTATTATAAGTGAAACACTGTTGCAAGTACCATGAAAAGTCTGCTGCAAATGTTCACAAAATGTTACAGCTGCTTAGAATTGCAGACACTAGAGCGACAACCACAGAAAAAAAGTATCAAATGCCTAAAGAGGAACTTCACTTAAATATAAAAGTCAGCAGCTACAACTACTGTAGCTGCTGACTTTTAAGAAAGACATACTTCCTAGTCCATTAGGTCCAGCACGGTCTTACTAGTACCCAAAGGCTTCATCGCATGCTACTTCCCATGCTCCATCTTGGTTTTGAGAGCTGACTGTCACTTCTTGATCCACAATTGGCTCCTTACTGCCAATGCACAAGATGGGCCAGCTGGAGTTGACTGGTCCTGTAGCCTCCTGGGGGAGGGGGAGGGGGGGCATGTTCACCTAGGGGATGAATAAGGAAATGGGAGCACACAACCGCCGAAAAATGTACTTTCTCCCCACCCAACAAAAATAATTTTGGCAAACGTGTAAAAGGGATGGAGGGAAGGTTAGATGAGGGCTATGGATGTGAGTGGAGGTCTGCTTTAACTCACTAAGAAGAAGCCAGATTAGCATTACAGAAGCCTCTAAATTCTCTCAGCAACTTGACTGCTAAATTCCCATAGCAGTTGAACTTGATCTATATTTATTTACTTAGCACATGATTAGAAATTCTATTCAGACCATCTTGTGATTCACACATCCCTGCCACAAAGCACAGGTAGCCAAGCAGTAATATGACTACTATAGCTTTGCACATTCCTTTGTTTCTGGGTTTTTCATCAAACATCAGAGACATGGGCCTCTGATGATTCAATGTCCCATGAGCAGGGAGGTGAAACAATAAATTGCAAAGCTGAACTGTGAAATATCAGTGTCATCTGTCTGCTTATATGGCAAGAGGGTCTGAATTCCCTTGGAAGGTAAACAGGCGGCGGTAGAACTCCGTCTGGGCGAAGACTCCTCCATCCGACATGCGGCCATTCTTCCCCACGTCCACATAGAGAAATTCATACTGTGCCGACACCACCGCCATTAACACAATACTGTGAAACCCCTTGTAATTAAAAAAGTATGACCCCGAATGGGGTGGTGGCACAATGTGGACGTGCTTCCCATCTATGGCACCACCGCAGTTAGGAAAGTCCCACCGGGTGGCAAAATGGGATGCCACAGTCTGCCATTCCTGTGGCGATGAAGGAAACTGGGGAGGCAAAAAGCAGAAAAAAAACAAAATAAGTACTTTGGCACATTAAACATTGTACATTACAACACAAACTTTATTTCACGCTTCTGCCTAGTCACATGACACCGATCGTCTGCTCCCTGTCATTGGGAGCAGTGATCAGGGTCATGTCACTGCTAGCCCATCCCCCAGACAGTTAAGAAAAACACTCACCCAGAACACACTTTAAACCATTCCTTGGCCCCCTTGTGCTTAATAAAACACCTTCACTGCATGTGACATTTTTACAGTAATCAAGACAATTTTGGACAGCATTGATCACTGTATTAATGACAATGGTCACAAAAATGTATGGAAATTGGCCAATGTGTCCGCCATAATGTGGCAGTCACCAGAAAAAAAAATAAAAAAAAATAAAAAAAAACGGTTAGCAACGCCATTACTATTTTCAAAAATGGCAAGATTTTACAAATGCCAGCAAAATAGACCATATTTACTAAACGATAGAACTTTAAAAAAAAACAATCAAGAAACGCTTAAATTGTGATTCATTTTAACACATTTTTGTTTACTAAAAGACTACGTATCAGCATCAAATGATGTCCCAAAAAATCATGGTGATATATTTTTGTGACTATCTTTCTTTAGAGCGAAAAGAGAGAAAAAAAAGCATATTTAGAAAAATGCATTTTGGGTTTGTTGGTGGTTAATCACCAAAACTAAAAAAGCAGAGGTGATCAAAGACAACCAAATACAAAATCGCTTTGTGCTAATAAAATGAAGATAATTTACTAGGAGGAGCCATGTTACAAGGACGCACAATTGTCAATTCAAACAACGCACTGCCAAATCACCCAAAAAAGTGATGAAGGTCAGGAAGGGGGGGAAAATCATTCCAGGGTTGAAGTGTGTTAAAAATACAATATATAATTCAACATTAATTTAAGGACACACAGACTCGTTGGAATTATATTAAGTGTGTGTGGGGGGGATCCAGTTAAAGGACACACAGACCATTTGGGATACTATTAAGGGGGGGGGGGGGATTCAGTTAAGGGGACACAGACCATTTGGAATAAGCTTTAAAATGTTTGGTTTTAGGATAAAGCAATAGAATGGAGCTGACAAAAGACATTTTAAGTGACTAGACTAGGTGGATATGGGCCTACCATAGCATGTTGGTGAGGTTTAATGAAGGCAAATATGCATGAAAAAGAAAAAAGGAGCATTAAAAGATTGCAGCATGCATGAGGACAAAGGGGACATTCACAGCATATTGCAATCATGGTAATTAGAGATTGAGGAAAGAAATACAAGGCATTAGCAAACATTAAAGACAATAAAATGTGATGTTAAATGCTAAAATCTTACCTTAATATAGTCCTCCTGCAGGACCTGTATAATGGCAGAACAGGTCTCTGGGATAATGATCCCCAGAGCCTGGGGGGAGATGCCTGTCGAGAACTTCAAGTCCTGAAGGCTTCTCCCTGTCGCCAAGTAGCGCAACGTGGCGACGAGCCTCTGCTCCGGAGTGATGGCTTGCCGCATGCAGGTATCCTGTCTGCTGATATAAGGGGTCAGCAAAGCCAGCAGACGGTGAAAAACGGGGTCCGTCATCCGGAGATAATTCCTGAAATCATCAGGATTATTCTCCCGGATCTCACGAAGCAAAGGCATGTGCGAGAACTGGTCACGCTGGAGCAACCAATTCTTCGTCCATGAACTCCTCAACACCCCGTCCAAGGACTGTTCTTGGGTTGCAGAATGAACTACAACACCAAGCGCAAGCAAAGCACGAACTCGACGACGAGTACGTACACGCAACATGGCTTCAAAACGGTCGGATTGTCAGAGCGAACTTAACAGACGTCACTGAAGAACAGCAAGGCCTGTGAAGAGCGCAGTTAGATCGCACTGCAAAATACAGACACGAACTGACTACACGCACTAAAAAACAGATACAAACCTCACAAGCACAAACTGAAAAGCAGTGAAAAACGTTCTGAAAAATACGAGTCTGAAAAACGCGAATCGTCTCTCACCAAACTTCTACTAACACGAGATAAACACGAAATTAGCAGAAGGAGCCCAAAGGGTGGCGCACTTGGTATTGAACTTCCGTTTTATAGTCTCGTCGGACCTGGTGTACGTCACCGCGGACCAGACGGGCGGACTTTAGTGTGATCGTGTGTAGGCAAGTCCGTTGCGTCGGAACTCTGTCGGAACTCCGGCGGAACTCCGGCGGAACTCCGTTGGGAACTCCTTCGGAATTAAGTCCTCTCGTGTGTACGGGGCATAAGATTTACTTTGAGTTGACCTTTTGTTTCATTAGATCTTTAACGAACTACCGAATCATGTCAAATTCATTCGTTATATCCGCTATAATTTATTTCGTATTAGTTGAAATTCGATATTTATGTAAGTATATATATATTCGTGATAATGATTCGTAGTTTGGAAAGTCGTTTGTTTATTTAATTCATTAACACACACAATAAAATATCTCTTCTCCTCTGCTCAAATACAATACAACACCCTTCTCACTCATTTCTCAGGAATGCACTTTGCCAATAATCCAACCTCCAGTCCAAAATTAATCAGCTGATTGGACTGTAAGATTTACTTTGAGTTGAGCTTTTGTTTCATTAGATCTTTAACGAATTACCAAATCATGTCAAATTCATTCGTTATATTCACTATAATTTATTTTGTATTCGTTGAAATTCGTTATTTTTTTATTCAGACATTCGGATGCATCCGAATGTCTGAAAGATGCAAAATTCGGCCGAATTTCAATTAGTTACGAAACGAATTGCACACGTCTAGTTTTTAACCTCCCTGGCGGTATGATTCAGTCTGGAATTAGGTGCTGAAAGCGGTACAAATATTTTGCATGGAAATCCGGCGTTTTATTTTGTAGTCCTGTAATTCTTAGAAATAACGCTCTTAAATCTGTTCAAACCAGAGTCTAGCAGACATCCCGGGTATGATAAAGTTTATAATATAATAAAGAATAATAAAAAATATTCAATAATGTAATCAAATCCTAAAACACTGAAAAAGGGACACTTTTTGGTTGCTATGGACAATCTCCAAATTCCAGGCAGAAAAAAACAGTATTTATAATATAAAAGTGCAGGCAGGGCACTGCACAGACCACTAGGGACAAAGGGGGTGTGTATTTTTTAATACAGCACTGTAATCTGTAAGATTACAGTGCTGTGTGTGTTTTGTGTACTTTTACTTTTTTGAATTTGCCGCCGTTCTCCGCTCCCGTGCGCCGTAACGTCGCAGGGAACGGAGCTCGGCGGCATTCGGCACTGTGAATCGAGCGGAGGACAGCTTGATCACACAGCGCGGAGGACATCGCTGGATCCAGGGGACAAGGTAAGTAACTCTCCCTGTGTCCTCCCCTGCATCGAGCAAAGCGATCCCGAGTCTGGCTCGGGGTTACCGCTCCTGTAATTAAAATCCCAACCCGAGCCAGACTCGGGATTACCGCTAGGAGGGTTAAGAAAGCAAGTGTACATCATGTATAATTTATGTCTCAGAATATAGATCTACTATTATGAAGTAGACTGGTGAAATCAAGATGATGAAGCTTTTTTGGGATATGCACACACTTATCAAGTATAAGGATTTAACTGCTTTGGTTCCTTCAGTACAGCTACATATTTGTTTTGCATGTCCTATGATGTTCTGTCAAATCCTATATTTTGACTCCTATATAGTAATAATGGTTTAGGGCATATCAGTTTCCCATTTCACTGCTGGAGGATTCTACCTTGAGTATGGAGTTTATCCAAACAGAGCATGCTCCATCGATGAGATACCATTCCCATCACACACATTGGGTTATCCTCAGCATCTGCCTTTCAGCATGTAAAACTCAGAAAATGTTCAAAGACTCTTGAAGCTTGTTGAACTTCTCTTTAGCTCTTCTAGAAAAAACATGAGTAAGGCCGCGTACACACGGGCGGACTGTTCGCCCAACTTTGTTTGTCAAACAGTTTCGGCAAACAGTCCGCTCAAAATTAGCATGGACGGACATGGCCACACACGGCACTTTTTGAGCGGACTGTTTCAGCGAACTGTTTGCCAAACAGTTCGCTCAACTTTTGAAATGAACGGACTCGCCCACGTAAGGCGGAGGCAAATCCGCCCATTTCGAGCGCGTGTACAGGTAGGCGGGGCCCGCGAAGGAGACGTCGCGGGCTCCGCCGCCTGGAATGGACTTAAAGGGGAACCCCAACGCCGAAAAAAATCGGCGTGGGGTCCCCCCAAAGTCCACAACAGACCCTTGTCCGAGCACGCTACCCGGCCGGCCAGGAAAGAAGGGGGCCCCCGGATACCGGCCCCCCACCCTATGTGAATGAGTATGGGGTACAATGTACCCCTACCCATTCACCTGTGAAATAAAGTACAAAAAAAAACACAACACAGAGAAAAAATATTTTATTGCACAGCTCCGGGGGTCTTCCGTCTTCGGGGGTCTTCTCGCCGGACTCCTCCGCTATCTTCGTGTAGCTCTTTTGCTAGCGGAGGAGTCCGGCTTTCTTCCTCCCCGCCGCCGGCCTCTTCTCCCGACTTCGGGGGTCTTGTCCCCCTCTTCGGTTCTTCGGCCGGCCGGAGAGAGCGACGTGTCAACATCTCCTGGGGAAGAAGAAGAACAAGAAGAAGAAGAAGAACGGAAGGCGGCGACGGCGACAGCGACAGCGGCGACAGAAGACCGGGCCACCGCCTGTAAAAGAGCTACAAGAAGGCGCGGTGGCCCGGCAGAAGAACCGAAGGCGGCGACAGAAGAACGGAAGGCAGCGGCGACAGAAGACCGGGCCACCGCCTGCAAAAGAGCTACAAGAAGGCGCGGTGGCCCGGCAGAAGAACCGAAGAGGGGGACAAGACCCCCGAAGTCGGGAGAAGAGGCCGGCGGCGGGGAGGAAGAAAGCCGGACTCCTCCGCTAGCAAAAGAGCTACACGAAGATAGCGGAGGAGTCCGGCGAGAAGACCCCCGAAGACGGAAGACCCCCGGAGCTGTGCAATAAAATATTTTTTCTCTGTGTTGTGTTTTTTTTTGTACTTTATTTCACAGGTGAATGGGTAGGGGTACATTGTACCCCATACTCATTCACATAGGGTGGGGGGCCGGTATCCGGGGGCCCCCTTCTTAAAGGGGGCTCCCGGATTCCGATAAGCCCCCCGCCCGCAGACCCCGACAACCAACGGCCAGGGTTGTCGGGAAGAGGCCCTTGTCCTCATCAACATGGGGACAAGGTGCTTTGGGGTGGGGGGGCCGCGCGGCCCCACCTTCCCCAAGGCACCCCCCCATGTTGAGGGCACGCGGCCTGGTACGGCTCAGGAGGGGGGGGGCGCTCGCTCGCCCCCCTTTCCTGGCCGGCCGGGTAGCGTGCTCGGACAAGGGTCTGTTGTGGACTTTGGGGGAACCCCCACGCCGTTTTTTTTCGGCGTTGGGGTTCCCCTTTAAGCCCATTCCAGGCGGCGGAGCCCGCGATGTCTCCGTCGCGGGCCCCGCCTACCTTCACACGCGCTCGAAATGAGCAGACTTTCCTCCGAGCGGGAACAGTTTGCTCATTTCGAAAGTAGCCTACACACGGGCGGACTGTTCGCTCAAACACAGTTTCAGCGGACAGTTTTTCGGAATTTCCGAAAGACTTTGTCCGTCAAACTGTCCACTGAAACTGTCCGCTGAAAGCCCACACACGAGCGGACTGTCCGCCCAAACACTGTTCAGCGGACAAGGTTGGGCGAACAGTCCGCCCGTGTGTACGCGGCCTTACACAACCCTTTGTCCACTAAGTTTGTGGTAAGGACACAGAAAATGTGAAAAAGGAGCCAAGAGCCACATCTCCTGGCTCAAAAGTAGCATACACCATGGTCTCAAGTGAACTCCAGATAGACAGCTAAATGCACAGGGAGACATTTACCAACTTTTTTAACCAGTGAAGCACTGCAAACATGCAATGGTATATTTTATGATATTTACTACAGGATTGCAATTGGCTGTAAACACCCCTCTGTTGCTCAAGAATAGTGCTGTCAATATGAAGCATGTCCCTAATCACTTCTTATGCCTCAAGCACATTTGCCCAGCTCTTCCGAAAGCCTTTCTCCTGGCAGGAGAAAAGCAGCCTAATAAATGCACCTAAATCTGTGTTTTACAAATGTGTTTAGGAGTGTTAAGCATTTGGGCATTCATTCATCCCATTGGCCAGAATATTCATTTACTCTGGCCACTAAAATTAAAAACTCAAGTGCTAAACACACCTAGTGTTTAGGCGTGTTTACTTGTATTCAGCTGTGTCACATGTTTCTTCTGTTCAAACGGTCATCTCCTAGACATGCAGCGAAAGTTTTTTTCTTCTTTTGCTTTTAAATGCCCCTCTTTAAATATGGCAGCAAACACCTACAGTGCCTTGCAAAAGTTTTCACCCCCTTGGCTTTTGACCTATTTTGTTACATTACAGCCTTTAGTTCAAAGTTTTTTTTAATCTGAATTATATGTGATGGATCAGAACACAATAGTCTAAGTTGTTGAAGTATAATTAGAAATATATACATATAAAGATGGATGGTTCTAAATGCAGGGATATTCTTGAGCAAAACCTGTACCACTCTGTGTGTTATTTGAGGCTAGGATGGAGGTTCACCTTCCAGCAGGACAATGACCCCAAACACACTGCTAAAGCAACACTTGAGTGGCTTAAAGGGAAACATTTAAATGTGTTGGAATGGCCTGGTCAAAGCCCAGACCTCAATCCAATAGAAAATCTGTGGTCAGACTTAAAGATTGCTGTTCACAAGCATAAACCATCCAACTTGAAGGAGCTGAAGCAGTTTTGCAATGAGGAATGAGCAAACATCACAGTGGTAAGATGTGGCAAGCTCATAGACTTATCCAAAGCAACATGAAGCTGGGATAGCCGCAAAAGATGGCTCTACAAAGTATTGACTTTAGGGGGGTGAATAGTTATGCACATTGACTTTTCTGTTATTTTGTCCTATTTGTTGTTTGCTTCACAATAAAAAAAAAAAGCATCTTCAAAGTTGTGGGCGTGTTCTGTAAATTAAACTATGTAAATCCTCAAACGATCCATTTTAATTCCAGGTTGTGAGGCAACAAAACACAAAAAATTCCAAGGGGGGATAAATACTTTGCAAGGCACTGTATGTGTGCATGGACACATGGACTAACATTGAGGGGCCTTTAGAGGCAGAAAGAAAACGGGAAAAACCTCTTAAATAGTGTGCATGAGGCCTTAAAGTATGTACAAGTATTATAAGTGAAACACTGTTGCAAGTACCATGAAAAGTCTGCTGCAAATGTTCACAAAATGTTACAGCTGCTTAGAATTGCAGACACTAGAGCGACAACCACAGAAAAAAAGTATCAAATGCCTAAAGAGGAACTTCACTTAAATATAAAAGTCAGCAGCTACAACTACTGTAGCTGCTGACTTTTAAGAAAGACATACTTCCTAGTCCATTAGGTCCAGCACGGTCTTACTAGTACCCAAAGGCTTCATCGCATGCTACTTCCCATGCTCCATCTTGGTTTTGAGAGCTGACTGTCACTTCTTGATCCACAATTGGCTCCTTACTGCCAATGCACAAGATGGGCCAGCTGGAGTTGACTGGTCCTGTAGCCTCCTGGGGGAGGGGGAGGGGGGGCATGTTCACCTAGGGGATGAATAAGGAAATGGGAGCACACAACCGCCGAAAAATGTACTTTCTCCCCACCCAACAAAAATAATTTTGGCAAACGTGTAAAAGGGATGGAGGGAAGGTTAGATGAGGGCTATGGATGTGAGTGGAGGTCTGCTTTAACTCACTAAGAAGAAGCCAGATTAGCATTACAGAAGCCTCTAAATTCTCTCAGCAACTTGACTGCTAAATTCCCATAGCAGTTGAACTTGATCTATATTTATTTACTTAGCACATGATTAGAAATTCTATTCAGACCATCTTGTGATTCACACATCCCTGCCACAAAGCACAGGTAGCCAAGCAGTAATATGACTACTATAGCTTTGCACATTCCTTTGTTTCTGGGTTTTTCATCAAACATCAGAGACATGGGCCTCTGATGATTCAATGTCCCATGAGCAGGGAGGTGAAACAATAAATTGCAAAGCTGAACTGTGAAATATCAGTGTCATCTGTCTGCTTATATGGCAAGAGGGTCTGAATTCCCTTGGAAGGTAAACAGTTCACATTCAGACACATTCGGAGTTCTGCTTTAAGTCAGATACAGCTCTGAAAGTATCCACCTGACATGGCCTTTATGACCAACCTACTCCCATCTGAAAAGTAACAGCTGCAGCATCTAAACCCATATTGTACTCATATTGCTACCTCTAAAGGGCTGACATGATTAACAGATGGTAGGGATTTGTGGATTTGTTATGAAAATCATAGAAACATATTGTAGAATGATGATGTAAAAAAGAACCATGATTTGAAGAACACTCTTCATGTACTGTATCTTTTAGTTTGAAACTGGTTAGAACTAGTAAAGATACAGTTAGTTAGTTAGTAGTAGTAGTTAGTGTTACGTCTACTGTGTACATAAAGGTTTTCAAAGATAGGCTGGTGGAACAAGGTTACTAGGTTGAAAAAAAAATTCAAGTTTACAAAACAAGCAATTTTGCATGGAAAGGCATGCAAAGACCCCTTTCCCAATTGTGGATGATTCTGCCTCACAGATTAGGAAAAAAGCCTCCTAATTCAATGGCCACTCAGGTCAATTCCCAGGTTCATCAATTTATCAAGCTATCCTAAGTAAGCATATCTATGTTATTATTAGTTGGAACAGTATTGTCTAGATCGTTATCAATTCCATTATTCATTTTGCTCTTTATGCTTTGTGTTGTATGGCAGTCCACTGCTACCTAAAAAAAAGCACATCCCAACATAACAGAAAAATCTTTTTTTGTCCCTATGCACATTGATATCCCCTTGTGGTTTGTATAGTTCTTGTGATAAATTAATTTTCCAAAATGTATACAGACACTAGACATAAGAATAGTTACTCAAATTAATTCATCTCTAAATTGGCTTTTTTTCAAAATTTAAATTGTCCCATTTGTGTAACCTATTCACATTCTTCAATGTTCTACAAATAGTCATATGCTATATATAGACTTTTACCATTTAGTCGCTTGCCTTTAACCTCCCTGGCGGTATTACCGAGTCTGGCTCGGGGTGGAATTTCAGAAACAAAAGCGGTAACCTCGAGCCAGATTGCTCGGGATTGCATCGCAGGATCCAGGAAAAGTGTGCTTACCTTATCCCCTGGATCCAGCGATGTCTACCCGCTGTGTGAGCTGCTCAACCCCACGCTCGATTCATCACAGAGCTGAGCTCCGTTCCCTGCACGGGGACAGAGAATGGCGCCAAATTCAAAAACACACACACATTACATACAGTAATCTACAGTAATCTTACAGATTACATTACTGTATGTAATTATTTTCCCTTTTGTCCCTAGTGGTTTCTCCAGTGTCCTGCATGTAGTTTTATATTATAAAAACTGTTCTTTCTGCCTGGAAACTGGAGATTGTCCATAGCAACCAAAACTGTCCCTTTTCATCAAAAGTGGTTTTAGACCAGCTAGAAAACAGAAATAATAAATTAGAATCACTCACAGAACTGAGCGATAGTGATTTGTGGGGAGATCCGTCATCAAATACTGAAAAGTAATCACAGTGACAATTCTACAACTGAGCAAATTTCAGTGTTTTTCATTTGATTACATTATTGAATACTATTTATTGTTATTATATTATTATTTGGTATAATTATTTATTATTTAGTTATTTATTATATTTTAAGATTTAAGTGAGTTATTCCTAAGAATTACAGGCCTACAATATAAAACGTCAAATTTCCATGCAAAACAATTGTACCGCTTTAAGCATCAAAAATCTGAAATAATCATACCGCCAGGGAGGTTAAACGATCTACAAATCCCTAATAGCCTTGTTACAATTGGGTTCCTCATACAGCATACATTAAAAAAAACTGCCAAGTGTCTTAACTATAAATTTCTTTATCCAAAATAAAAACATTTTTGGTTTCAAAGGCTAAGTTCACCTTTTTACAAAAATAAAACAGCTTTCCATTTATTCAACACACGCTTACCTCACACTCTTCATGGCTGTTCAAAAACACTTATGCATTACTTCTGCCTTACTCCCTGGACAGACTTTAGATCATGACACAGGAAGGAGTTGACTAGCTGATCTCATTAGCACACACAATGCATCATCCACCCTCAGCTGGTCAACTCCTATCTGTGTCATGACCTAAAGTCTGTCCAGGAAGTAAGGCAGAAGTAATGGATAAGTGTTTTTAACCACTTCAATACCAGGCAATGCCCCCCTTCCTGCCCAAGACAATTTACAGCTTTCATGACAATTGCACGGTCATGCTACACTGATCCCAAACTAATTTTTTTATCATTTTGTTCCCACAAATAGAGATTTTTTGGTGGTATTTGATCACCTCCTAGGATTTTTATTTTCTGCTAAACTGTTCCGAAACTTTGTAAATAATTAAGTTTTCTCCTTTACTGATGGGTACTGATGAGGCTGCACTGCTGTGCACTGATAAGGTGGCACTGATGAGGTGGCACCAATGATGGGTACTAATATATGCCACTGATGGGCACTGACATGCAGCACTGATGAGCATTGATAGGCAGCCCTGATGGGCACTCATAGGTGGCACTGATGGCCACTGATGGGCACGGATAGGTGTCACTGATGGGCACTGATGGACATTGATGGTGGCACTGATGTACACTGATAGATGGCACTAATGGGCATCACTGATAAGGAGGCACGGGCAGGAATTAGTGATGGGCACTGATTTGCATCAATTGTGGACACTGATTGGCATTAATTGTGGGCACTAATTGGCATCCCTGGTGGCCATGGGTGGCATACCTGGTGGTCATAAGTGGTGGACATCCCTGGTGGTCCTGGGTGGGAATTCCCGGGGGAATACCCTAATAATCAATCAGACCCCCCCGTCAGCGGAACAGCCGATCGGCTCTCCTCTACTCGCGTCTGACAAACGCAAGGGAGGAAAAGCCGATACATGCCTTTTCCTGTTTATACCAGGAGCAGCTGTGATTGGACACAGCTGATCACATGGTAAAGAGTCTCCGTCAGAGACTCTTTACCTAGATCGGAGTTGCAGTGTGTCAGACTGACACGCAGCACCACCGATCACCGCGCTCGTTATCCTTATCAGGTCATATGATGTCCTGTCAGGATAACTAAACCACTTTGCGCACGTCATATTGCTATATGGCGGGTGGGAAGTGGTTAAACGGCCATGAACAGAGTGAAGTGTGTGGAGAATAAATGGAAAGCTGTTTTATTTTTGCAAAAGAAGTACATTGATGCTATATTGGTACATAGGGGAGCTGTAGGGGAGCTATAGGGGAGCTACAGTGGTGTGAAAAAGTGTTTGCCCCTTCCTCATTTCCTGTTCCTTTGCATGTTTGTCACACTTAAGTGTTTCGGAACATCAAACCAATTTAAACAATAGTCAAGGACAACACAAGTAAACACAAAATGCAATTTGTAAATGAAGGTGTTTATTATTAAAGGTGAAAAAAAATCCAAACCATCATGGCCCTGTGTGAAAAAGTGATTGCCCCCCTTGTTAAAACATACTATAACTGTGGTTGTCCACACCTGAGTTCAATTTTTCTAGCCACACCCAGGCCTGATTATTGCCACACCTGTTCACAATCAAGGCATCACTTAAATAGGAGCTGCTTGACACAGTAAGGTCCACCAGAAGATCCTTAAAAGCTACACATCATGCCGAGACCCAAAGAAATTCAGGAACAATTGAGAAAGAAAGTAATTGAGATCTGTCAGTCTGGAAAGGGTTATAAAGCCATTTCCAAAGCTTTGGGAATCCAGCGAACCACAGTGAGAGCCATTATCCACAAATGGCGAAGACATGGAACAGTGGTGAACCTTCCCAGGAGTGGCCAGCCGCCCAAAATTACCCCAAGAGCGCAGCGACGACTCATCCAAGAGGTCACAAAAGACCCCACAACAACGTCCAAGGAACTGCAGGCCTCACTTGCCTCAGTTAAGGTCAGCGTTCATGCCTCCACCATCAGGAAAAGACTGGGCAAAAATGGCCTGCATGGCAGAGTTCCAAGAAGAAAACCACTGCTGAGCAAAAAGAACATCAAAGCTCGTCTCAATTTCTCCACAACACATCTTGATGATCCCCAAGACTTTTGGGACAACATTCTGTGGACCGATGAGACAAAAGTGGAACTCTTTGGAAGGTGTGTGTCCAAGTATATCTGGCGTAGAAGGAACACTGCATTTCATAAAAAGAACATTATACCAACAGTAAAATATGGTGGTGGAAGTGTGATGGTCTGGGGCTGTTTTGCTGCTTCAGGACCTGGAAGACTTGCCGTGATAAAAGGAACTATGAATTCTGCTGTCTACCAAGAGATCCTGAAGGAGAATGTCCGACCATCTGTTTGTGTACTCAAGCTGAAACAAACTTGGGTTCTGCAGCAGGACAATGATCCTAAACACACCAGCAAGTCCACCACCGAATGGCTGAAGAAAAACAAAATGAAGACTTTGGAGTGGCCTAGCCAAAGTCCTGACCTGAATCCTATTGAGATGTTCTGGTATGACCTTAAAAAGGCCGTTCATGCTCGAAAACCCTCTAATGTAACTGAATTAGGACAATTCTGCAAAGATGAGTGGGCCAAAATTCCTCCAGGACGCTGTAAAAGCCTCATTGCACGTTATCGCAAACGCTTGGTTGCAGTTGTTGCTGCTAAGGGTGGCCCAACCAGTTATTAGGTTTAGGGGGCAATCACTTTTTCACACAGGGCCATGATGGTTTGGATTTTTTTTCACCTTTAATAATAAACACCTTCATTTACAAATTGCATTTTGTGTTTACTTGTGTTGTCCTTGACTATTGTTTAAATTGGTTTGATGTTCCGAAACACTTAAAGCGGAGGTCCACCCTAAAATGGACCTCTGCTCATCGGAATCCCCCCCCCCTCCGACGCCACAATCGGCACCTTTCAGGGGGGAGGGGGGTGCAGTTACCTGGATAATCCAGGTAACTGCACCCACTTCCGGGCTAGCTCTCTGCGGAAAGGGGCGTACGTTACGCCCCTTTCCGCAAGCGCCCGCCCCCTTCAGCAAGTGCCCCGCTGCCTGCTGGGAAACACACAGCTCCCAGAGGCAGCGGGGACCGTCCGGATTGCGCCGCGCAGTAGGGAACCGGGAAATGAAGCCGAAAGGCTCCATTTCCTGATTCCCATACCAAAGATGGCGGCGGCAGGACCCGATAGACGAGCGAGCGATCGGCTTCGGGTGCCGACATCGCGGGCGCGCTGGACAGGTAAGTGTCACTATTTAAAAGTCAGCAGCTGCTGGCTTTTAAAAAAAAAAAAACGCGGAGTCCCGGTGGACTCCCGCTTTAAGTGTGACAAACATGCAAAGGAACAGGAAATTCCACGTCATCCTCCCCCCTCCCTCACCCTTCCCTCCCAGAAAAATAAATAAATAAATATACAAACTAAAAAAAAAAAAAAAAAAAAAAAAAAAATCCCCCCCCTCACTCCCCCCCCCACCACAACCCGCCTGCTCTATCATATTTCAAAATATTTTACATCATACTTTCTCTATAATTTAGATATGGAGCCCAAATCTTCTGATATTTCTCATCTTGATCTCTCATTGTCATTGTTAAATTTTCCATTTGTTGGATTTCTGCAATTCTCTGAAACCACTGTGCTCTAGCTGGAGGGCTGCTTTTTTTCCACAGAACCGGAATACATGCCCTTGCTGCTATCAATAAATGTCTCAGCAAAGAATTTTTAAATCTTTCTATTGCCATTGGGATGTCCAGCAACAGAAAAGTTGCCGGTTTATCTCCCAGGTCAATTCCTGTAATCCTTACAATAGTATCGGCTACCATCTCCCAGAACACTCTAATTTTTGGACATTCCCAAAATATATGTAATAATGTTCCCTCTGCTCCATGACATCTCCAACATGTCTCTGATATCTGGGGGTACATTTGATGTAACACTTTTGGTGTTCTATACCACCTAGTAAGGATCTTATATCCCCCTTCTTGATATCTGCTTGCCATCGAGGCCTTTTGATTAAACAACAACATCTTATCCTTGTGTTCTGGGGAAAACGTAGTCCCTAAGTTTCTTTCCCAGGCCTGCAGAAAGGGCAAATCTTGTGAAGTCTCCTGTTCTATTAACATACTATAAAAATAAGACATCAGATGTCTCAGTTCCTCTCCTTTCAAACAGATCTCTTCAAACTCAGTCAATGCCCTTATTTCTACGTATACCTTTGATTTAGCTCTAATAAAGGCTTCTAATTGCCTCATTCTGAAAGGATCTAGCCCTAATGTCATTCCTTTTTCAATATCTTTTTTAGTCATTAACCGATTGCCTACCGAGAAATGACAAATTCTGCTCATGCCTCTGTCTCGTATTGTTTTAAATTTTGGATCTGTCATTCCCGGTAGAAATGCTGGGGTACCAAGGATAGGAAGGAGCGGACTGGGAATTCTTGAAATAGATGTTTTCTTGAATACTCTTTTAGTTATTCGTAATGTCTCCCCAAGTATTGGATGTTTTCTCATTCCTATTGGTATTTCTGTATCTGGAATCCACACTAATCCTTCCAATGGGATATCTATCGCTGCTTGTTCTGTCTGTATCCACGGTTTTTCGTTTTTAAGCCTACACCATTCCACTACTCTAGTTAAATGTAAAGCTTCCTGATATTTTATTGGGTCTGGAAGTCCTATCCCTCCTTTTCCTTTGGGGAGTACTAGAATATCTTGACGTACTCTTGCTGGTTTCCCAGCCCAGATGAACTTCATAAATCTTGATCTAAGATCCTTAAACAAACTTGGAGGGATCTTGATCGGTATAGTTTGGATTATGTATAACAGTCTGGGCATCACATTCATCTTAATAATATTGGTTCTCCCGAACCATGTAAAAATCTCTTTGTCCCATTTTTGAAGATCACTTTTGATCTGTCTTACCAATGGGATATAGTTAAGTTCGAACAGCTCATTTAGATTTTTTGACATTTTTGTTCCTAAGTAACTTATATATGAATTCGTCCATCTAAAATCAAATTGCGTGGATATTGCTTGTAGCTGAGACGAATCTATTTCTACCCCCATTGCTTCTGATTTTCCATAATTTATTCTAAAGTTGGATATTTTCCCATATTCTCGTAGCTCCATTAGTAAAGATGGGAGAGATGTAATTGGGGACGTTACAAAAAAGATCAAATCATCTGCATAAGCTGCCAACTTCTGATCTTCATTTTTTATTTTTACCCCCCTGATATCCACATTGGCACGTATTTTCCTTAAAAAAGGTTCTATTGTCAAAATGAATATCAGGGGTGAAAGGGGGCATCCCTGGCGTGTTCCATTTAAAATGGAGAATGGCTCTGATAATCTGTCATTCACTTTCACCCTAGCACTTGGTTTTGAATATAAGTTTAGGATCCATCTCAGCATCCCCTCCCCCAGGCCTATATGTTGTAATACTGCTTTTAAGAATATCCAATCCACCCGATCAAACGCTTTTTCTGCATCCGCAGATACTATCACCGTTGGCTGATTGGTTTCTATGCAGATCTGATTTTGCACTCTCCAGCTTTAGTAAATAAACCCCATTGTGTTCTGACAGCAGCTCCCACAGCTATCAGAATACAGTGAGCAGTGGCTGCAGCTGCTGATTGGCAAGTTTTCCAACATGTCCCTTCAACAGGAGTTGATCAAACAATCAACTTTTGGCAAGCAGGGATGACCACACGTTGATCAAAATTTGGCCAAATTCCATTCAGTGAATGGCCAGCTTTAGTCATTGCATGCTCATTAGCCACAGTCATCCATATTCCTCAATTAGACTGCATCAGACTGTTACAGGAAACAGTATTAAATGATTTATGTATATCCCTGCATAAATGTAAATGGTGTAGTTGTGCTAAATTGAGAATTCCCATTCAGTTTATCCTAATATTTGTTTTTTAAAAGCCAGATGCACCAGATTTAGTCTGTCTGCATGGTTCACAAGATGCATCTGACATTATATTACACATTGTTCTTTTCATATTGTGGTTGGGGAATTATTAGCCTTAAAGTAGCAACACATGTTATTACCTTCCTGCTGCTACTGCACATGTGCCAGGTATTGGCACCATTTTGAGTGATCCCATTGACTCTACACTTCCCTCAGAGTGGCTCTGGCTTTCAGTGACAAGGCTGGTGATCTCCTCTAACCTGCAGCAATTTGGGCAGACACTGGAAATTAACTCCTGTCACAGGATCTTATCTGGAACAGGCCTTCTAATACCTTATTTGTGGTTCCTACATGTCACATGATCTACAGAATAGAGCCACAAATAAAGTAATAGCAGTGGGAGACTTCCTGTGTCACAAGCTGATTGCTGGATCACTGAAGTTTAGAGAAGAACAGCAGAACTGTCACTAAATGCTGGATCTGGGCTCTACTGCCTGCGCAATAGACTTCTATGGGGCTGGGAGACACATAGAACCCCACCTAACAACTGTATTTCCTCTTTGTCCATCAGCTCATCCCCCACATTTATGACCCTTTGTATCTCTTGACCCTTCCTCTTAGATTGTAAGTTCTAAGGAGCAGGGTCCTCTGATTCCTCCTGTATTAAATCATATTGTAATTTTACTGTCTGCCGTTATGTTGTAAAGCACTGCATAAACTGTTGACGCTGTATAAATCCTGTATAAAAATAATACTAATCTTAATAAGTCTATGGAGATAAAATCTACTGCACATGCACAGGCAGTGAGAAGAAGAAGACGCACTGGTCAGAGGTAAACAATGGGGCATATCACTGTGAACTGTGAGTATATAGCAGAGGAGTGGGAGAGGGGTAAAGGGTAAGGAAACATTCAGAAAATTTTGCTTTAAAAAAAAAAATGTCATCCTTAATGTAATGTAATGTAAAAGTAATCATTAGGCAATTAAATATGTGTTTTAAATATAGTGCATGTTGATTCTTTTAACAAAAAAATTGTCCAACTTACTAAGCTTTTAGCTGCTTTAAAATATAATTGCTATGGTCATAAACATATAATATAACAGCACAGATTTAATACACTGCAAGTTTTTAAAACATATAGAAAGCACATACTGCATGTCATTTTGGGAATCCCTCACACTATATGGTACTTGTACATTGGAGTACATTCTATATGAATGGCACTGAGTGCCTTGTGTTACCATTTCAGTAAAATGCACACTGCCACAATTTCCAGGTCTGAAGGAGGGCTAGTCATACTTTCAAATAATTTTATTGTAATAACTAGACATGTGCAGAGTAAAATATTTTGTTTCGTTTTCGTCCGAAAAATTAATTTATTTAGTTACTCCCGAAATTCGTTTTTAATTAATTTAGTTTTTCGTTCAAAAATTGCATTTGTCCGAAAATCCACATGAATTACGGTTGAATCTGTCTTTGAAGGCTTATGGTGTCTGTCGAATGTATAAAGAAGATTCGACGGAGCTAGTATATAGCATACTTCGTGTGAACTTTAGAACCCTATTAAAGTCTATGGGACTCCAACGTTCAAAATCTAAAGTGCTAATTTTAAAGGCTAATATGCAAGTTACTGTCCTAAAAAGTGTTTGGGGACCCGGGTCCTGCCCCAGAGGAAATGTATCAATGCAAAAAAAAGTTTTAAAAACTGAAGTTTTTTCGGGAGCAGTGATTTTAATAATGATTAAAGTGAAACAATAAAAGTGTAATATTCCTTTAAATTTCGTACCTGGGGGGTGACTATAGTATGCCTGTGAAGGGGCGCATGTTTCCCATGCTTAGAACTGTCCCTGCACAAAGTGTAGTTTCTGCAGGGAAAAAAGTCCTTTAAAATCACTCGCAGTTATTATGAATTGTCGGCTCCGTAATATAGAGAACACTCATTGAAAGTCATTGATAAAAAAAAAATAATAATAAATAAAAAAAAAGCGTGGGGGTCCCCCAAATTCAATTACCAGGCCCTTCAGATCTGGTATGGATATTAAGGGGAACCCTGCATCAAAAAAAAAAAAAAATAGACGTGGGGGTCCCCCTAAATATCCATACAGACCCTTCAGGTCTGGTATGGATATTAAGAGGAACCCCGTGTCAAATTTAAAAAAAAAATAGACGTGGGGGTCCCCCTAAAAATCCATACCAGACCCTTTATCCGAGCACGCAACCTGACAGGCCACAGGAAAAGAGGGGGGGACAAGAGTGCGCCCCCCCTTCTGAACCGTACCAGGCCACATGCCCTCAACATTGGAAGGATACTTTGGGGGTCTGTGACCCATGTTGATGAGGACAAGGGCCTCATCCCCACAACCCTGGCCGGTGGTTGTGGGGGTCTGCGGGCGGGGGGCTTATCAGAATCTGGAAGCCCCTTTTAACAAGGAGACCCCAGATCCCGCCCCCCCCTGTTTGAAATGGTAAGGGGGTACAAAACTACCCCTACCATTTCATAAAGAAAGTGTAAAAAATAGTTAAATAAGACAAACACACTTTTGAAAAATTCCTTTATTAAAAATAAAAAAAATAAAAAAAAGATTCCAGTGGTGGTAATCCACTCTTGCTATCCAGCGACGCATGATCATCTCTCCAGCGATGGCTGATCTGATCCAGCGCAGCGAATCCATCCGTCTTCTGTCTCCACAGAGGAGGCACTGCGGGGATCCCGGCGGCCTGACGTTTGTTATATGCGGAGGGCGGGGCCACCCATCACCTGACCCCGCCCCCTCTGACGCAAGGGGAAACCCGGGCTTCCCCGTGACGTATGGGTGACCCCGCCCCCCTCTGATGTAACACAGGCAGGTTTCCGTTACATTAGAGGGGGGCGGGGTCACCCATACATCACTGTTTGTTCCAATTTTGTACATTTTCCTTTTATGTGACACTGAAAAAAAGGGGGGCGATGGGGAGGAAGGAGATAAGTAGGGATTTTGAGGGTCAACTAAAAGTTATTAGGAGGTAAAATGGAATACATTTTATTTAATTTTCTTTTTTTAAAACTTGTACTTCTTTAACTGCTATGTGCTAAGTAAAGGTCACAGCTTTAATCTACATACAAGTAAAATAATATCTACAATCCCAATTCTAAAACAGTTGGGACACTGTAGTGTAAAATCTACAAAAAAAAAAAAAAAACAGAATGCAATTATTTGCAAATCCCATAAACCCATATTTTATGCACAATGGAAAATAGAAAACATATCAAATGTTTATTTCAGGCCAGCGTGCTGGAAATTTATCGTCACCTACCTACAAATCGCACACTGCTCAGGGCTTGAGGATTTAGTTTTAAAAGAAAAATGTAGCAATCTTTAGACTAATCCTTATGATTACTAAATGATTCAATCAAATAAATAATAAAACAATAAAAATAATAGCTGCTGCTTGTTAAAAATTGCACTTCATGTAAAATATATACATAAAAAAATAGATAAAACTTCAAAGAGTCCACAATTTAAATATATATATATAGCAGCGCTCAATATACAAAATCTTATTCAGATGTTAGTTCATATGTGCTCTTGAAAGACTGGTGATAGAGTCCAATGCGTGAAGAGAAGAAAAAAGGATCAAAACCACTTTCCACCTGGCGTTTTTCCACCTTATGTGCTCTCCAAATACAAACCCCCCAAGGGGATGCACTCACCAGAAAATCAAGGATGCATGAGCCTCCAATATACCAAACCACTGAGTTCTTTAGTCGTGTTAAATCAAAGATATGGGAGCCTTCAAAACTTTAAATTCATTGGTCGCTTGATATCACCATAATAGGATGGTCCAAAGCATGCTTATGAATGGCATTCAGTGTTGCCTCTCCAACTCCCTCCTGTGTGCAGGTATCCGCAGGAAAGCCTGTGTGTAGCTCAGCCTCCACATATACCTTCCCAGGTCCTCACCAGCATCAGATGTTCATTCAGCCAGTTCAACACGTTGACAGCATTACATATAACCCAGGAAGATTATTTCGTTCAAAAAAATTGTAATTCATCCATGAAATTACTGCGTATTGGCCATATCAGATTTCACTCTCTCTCGGTGATGCTCCTTTCCTCTCCGCCTCCTCCTCATCCCTTCATGAAGGGATGAGGAGGAGGCGGAGAGGAAAGGAGCATCACCGAGAGAGAGTGAAATCTGATATGGCCAATACGCAGTAATTTCATGGATGAATTACAATTTTTTTGAACGAAATAATCTTCCTGGGTTATATGTAATGCTGTCAACGTGTTGAACTGGCTGAATGAACATCTGATGCTGGTGAGGACCTGGGAAGGTATATGTGGAGGCTGAGCTACACACAGGCTTTCCTGCGGATACCTGCACACAGGAGGGAGTTGGAGAGGCAACACTGAATGCCATTCATAAGCATGCTTTGGACCATCCTATTATGGTGATATCAAGCGACCAATGAATTTAAAGTTTTGAAGGCTCCCATATCTTTGATTTCCCACGACTAAAGAACTCAGTGGTTTGGTATATTGGAGGCTCATGCATCCTTGATTTTCTGGTGAGTGCATCCCCTTGGGGGGTTTGTATTTGGAGAGCACATAAGGTGGAAAAACGCCAGGTGGAAAGTGGTTTTGATCCTTTTTTCTTCTCTTCACGCATTGGACTCTATCACCAGTCTTTCAAGAGCACATATGAACTAACATCTGAATAAGATTTTGTATATTGAGCGCTGCTATATATATATATATTTAAATTGTGGACTCTTTGAAGTTTTATCTATTTTTTTATGTATATATTTTACATGAATATCAAATGTTTAAACTGAGAAAATATAAAATTTTAAGAAAAAAAATAAGGTAATTTTGAAATTGATGCTGCAACATGTCTAAAAAAATTTGGGACAGGGCAACAAAAAGCTGGAAAAGTAATTGATACTAACAAGGAAGAGTTATGCCGCGTACACACGATCGAATTGTCCGGCGGAAATGGTCCATCAAACAATCCGCCAGACTTTATAACGAACGGACTTGGCCACACATGGACGCTCTGAAAGGCGATTTCTAACGCGATGACGTACAGCACGTACCATGGGACTAGAAAAAGGAAGTTCAATAGCCAGTAGCCAATAGCTTCCTTCTCGTACTTGCTTCAGAGCATGCGTCATTCTTAGTCCGATCAAATTTTGAGTCAAAACTACTTTCTAAGTCCGCCGGACTTTAAGATGAAAAAGTCAGCTGGAGCCCACACACGATCGAATTGTCCAGCGTACTGTGGTCGGGCAGACCGAGTCCACCGGACAATTCGATCATGTGTACGTGGCATAAGAACAAGTTGAAACTAATTAGGTTATTTGGCCGTGGGCACGCATCAGAGAAATTCTGTGTTGGTCATGTCCCTTGGACACAGCCAATCACAGATCATGCTAAATGGCCAATCACAGCGGCCATTTAGCACTCAGAGTGTCCAATGAGAGATGATCTCAAGTGTAAGCATATGAGATCATCTCTCATTGCTGGCTCTCCCTCCTCACACAGAGACCACGTGTGAGGAGGGAGAGCTTCGTAGCTGCAGATCTGTGAGTGCCAAGTCAATGACAGTGAAAACACAGTAAAATCAGAGCCCAAATAGTGCCCATACAGTGCCACATCAGTGCCATTGGTGCCACAGTGCTTATCACTGTTAGCGTCACAGTGCCATCTGTCATCAGTGCCATCTGTCAGTGCCATCTATCAGTGCCATATGTCAGTGCCATCAGTCATCAGTGCCACCTGTCATGTCACCTGCCACATCAGTGCCACGTTTAATCAGTGCCACGTGTCATCAGTGCCGTGTTTAATCAGTGCCAGTATCAGTGCCATGTGTCATCAGTGCCACGTATCAGTGCCATCTGCCATCAGTGTCACGTGTCATCAGTGCCACGTATGAGTGCCATCTGTCACCAGTGCCACATCAGTGTCACGTGTCATCAGTGCCACATATTAGTGCCATCTGTCATCAGTGTCACGTAATCAGTGCCATTTGTCATCGGTGTCACGTGTCATCAGTGCCTACTGTCATCACCAACAATGTCTAAAAGATTATTTTCAGCCAAGGAGGCGTACAATATTCTTGTGGCCGATGAGAGCAACGGAGATCTCTCCGCTTCGGATTCCTCCTCAAATTCAGATTCTGAGTCTGACGTTGACTACGAGCCTGTCCTAAGCAGTGAAACACTGACAGCCTCAGAGGATGATGAGAGTCTGCTGCTCAGACGAAGGCGTTCTGGTGAGGAGGCAGTGCCATCCACCAGCACTGCAGTGCCATCCATCAGCACCGCAGTACCTCGGCAATGACCACGTACCAGTGGAGTGTCACCTTAGTCCCAAAGGGTTAGGTCCCATGCCAGCCTTCCCTATTCCCTTCAGAACCCCTTGTGGCTTCCTCCTAATTTAGGAGAAGCTAACGTTCCACCTTTCACTGCCCAGGCAGGAGTCCGGGTGGACACAGAAAATGTTTCCCTGATTTATTTTTTTCCATTTAATTCTTACTGAGGACATGCTAGTATCAATTGTGGCCCAGTGCAACCTGTATGCACAACAATGAATAACACGTAACCCAATGTCCTATTATGCCCATCCCTACTAGTGTAGAACCCTAAGAGTGGAGGAGTTTAACTTTTTTTGGGCTTCACATTCTGTATGGGACTAACTAAAAAAATTGTATTACGTTCATATTGGTCAACCCTCCCCATCCACCACATGCCCATCTTTTCCTTGGTAAATGATTATGAGATTCCTACACTATAATGATAATACCCAGTGCCCTTACCGAAATTACCCAAATTTTGACATGCTTTATAAAATTTGGCCACTACTAAATTATTTTTCTGAAATCTTCCCCCAGTTGTTTACCTCAGACCAACACATATGCGTGGATGAGTCCCTTATCAAATTTTCTGGCATGCTGAGCATAAAACAATTTATTTCCACCAAAAGAGCCCGCTATGGGGTAAAGCTTTATAAACTGTGTGACTGAGCCACAGAGTATACATATGCCTTCATGGTATATGAAGGGAAGGACACCCAGCTGCATCCCCCTAATTGCCCAGACTACATTTGATCAAGCGGGAAAGTCGTTTGGGAACTCATAAACCCACTCCTGGAGAAAGGCTACCATTTGTACATAGATTTTATACAAGTTTGCTCCTGTTCCTCAGCTAAGAAGAGGGGATACGGTGAGTTTACGGAATGGGGAAATTGTGGCTGTGAAGTTGAGGGACAGATGGGATGTCTACGTGCTTTCTTCAATCCACAACAATACATTTGTTGATATTACCAGGAGGAATGGCCCAATCCAAAAACCAACATGTATCCACAAATACAATATGTTCATGGGGGGTGTCGACTTCAACGACCAAATGCTTGATCCCTACCTTGCCACAAGACAAATATGCCAGTGGTATAAAAAAGCTTCAATTTATTTGTTTAATTTGGCCATATACAACAGCTATGTTATCTATCACAAATCGACTGAAAGCCCCAAGTCCTTCCTCGGCTACCAGGAGGAAATCACCACTGCCCTTGTATTCCCGAACGGCCCACCAGAAAATATTCGATCCGATGTGATTAGCAGACTCTCAGAACGCTACTTTCCTGATAAAATCCCTCCCAGACCAACAGCCCAAAAACTTCAGAAAAAATGCCGTGCCCAGAGGAGGAGTTAGAAGAGATACCACTTATTATTGTCCCCAATGTCCTTCCCAACCAGGCCTCTGCATAGTTGACTGTTTCCGCCGTTACCATACTTCACTAAATTATTAGTGAATTATGGCAAACATAATCCTCACTTCCTGACATTTATCTTCACACCCCTTATGCCTCTACTTGATCTGTAACTGACCCTGGCTTGTTATTCGACCACACTTCTGCCTACCGATTCTGTTAATACCTCTGCCTGATCTGGAACTGACCCTGGCTTGTTATTCGGCCACACTTCTTCCTACCAATTCTGTACATACCACTGCCTGATCTGGATCTGACCCTGGACTGTTTGACCAAGCTTTTTACCTGCCTATTGGACTGATCTTGTACCCTGCCACTGGACTAGTGGAATTCATAACACAGGGGTCTCACATATGTGAGGGGCTCAAGAATTGTTTTTCTGGATGAAGAAAATCATTTTTTGTTTTCTCATTCCTAAATTAGGGTCTGGAGACTCGGAAGCTTCAAAGAGTACGAGGCCCTACTTCTGCCTGTTGCCTATAGGACCTATGGCATCAAGCCTCTGCCTCTGCCTGTCACATGAACTGACCACACCACATGGACCATGTTCCTGCCTACTACCAGGACCAATATTATGGTACTGCTGACAATCTCTGCCTGCACTGACCCTGGACTGTATATGGACAGTATCCCTGCCTGCTGCCTGTACTAATTATGGATAGTATTCCTGCCTGTTGCCTGGACAATTGTGTTTGATTTTGCTAACCAAGTCCCTGCCTGCTGCCTGGACCCATGCTATCCTCCTGTGGACAACTGCACTACTAAAACTACAGGTAATCTTTTGTTTACCCTTTGCTCAGCAGAATGTATTTTGGGTTGTAACACCTAGAACACCTGACAGTGTTCCTTACGTGTTGGGCCTCCGTATGTGGCCAGGCTGGTTGTGTAATTTATGCTCCTAGAATGCCTGAAGGTTCTATTTTAATATTGGGCCTCTGTATGTGGCCAGGCTGTGTAAAAGTCTCACATACATGGTATAGCCATACTCAGGAGGAGTAACAGAATGTATTTTGGGGTGTCATTTTTGCTATGCGCATGCTATGTGTTGGAAATATCTTATTAATGGACAACATTTTGCGCAAAAAAATGTGGTTTAATTTTTTTTCCACATTTTCTGAAAACTTCTGGAAAAAAATGGACCATTCAAAAGGCTCATTATGCCTCATAGATTATACGTTGGGGTGTTAGTTTTCCAAAATGGGGTCATTTTGTGGGTGTTTCCATTGTCCTGGTTCTCCAGGGCCTTCAAAAATAGGTAGTCAACAAGTTAGATGTGTAATTTATGCTCCTAGAATACCTGATGGTGCTCCCTGCATGTTGGGCCTCCCTATGTGGCTAGGCTGTGAAAAAGTCACACACATGTGGTATCGCCATACTTAGGAGGAGTAGCAGAATGTATGTTGGGGCATCACTTATGGTATACACATGCCATGAGAGAGAAATAACCTATTACAATGACAATTTTGTGGAAAATAAAAATCTTAATTTTGCAAAGAATTGTGGGAAAAAATGACAGCATCAAAAACCTCACCATGCATCTTACTAAATACCTAGGAATATCTACTTTCAAAAAAGGGGTCATTATCAGGGTATTTGTACTTTTGTGGCTTGTTCGGATCACAGGTATAAAAAACCTAGAGGTGATCAAATACCACCAAAAGAAAGCTCTATTTGTATGAAAAAAAGGACAAAAAATTGATTTGGGTACAGTATTACATGACTGAGTAATTGTCATTCAAAGTGTGAGAGCACTGAAAGCTGAAAATTGGTCTGGTCAGGAGGGGGGTTTAAAGCACCCAAAAATGGAACTTTAAGCACTCCTCGGCCCCTTACATGCCACATTTGGCATGTCATTTTTTGGGGGGGGAGTGGGGGATTCATTAGGAGGGTGACTTCCTGTCCCACTTCCCCCTTCCGCTCAGGGACCGCCAAGGTGACTCCACCTTTCGCCTTAGGCGGCCCCTCCCTCTAGGGATGGCCTATTCACTCAGGGAGCGCAGCGTGACTCGCGCATGCGCTGTGCGTGCCCGGCCATGAAGCTAAAAGCTGTCACGGCCGGGTGCCCAGAGTGGCAATGGAGGCGTGGGCGGAGAGGAGGGGGAGAAGGGCGACACCCCGTTCAGCCGCATTGCTGGACTGTGGAACAGGTAAGTGTCTGTTTATTAAAAGTTAGCAACTACACTTTTTGTAGCTGCTGACTTTTAATAAGTCTGGAACTCTACTTTAAGTGCTCAGTAGGCAAGTGGTTAAAAGATTCCGAAAATCTGGAAAAGGCCCTTTTCACACGGGACGGATCAGTAATGATCTGCCCCGTGATGATCCACTTGCTCAGCGGGGATCGCTCCGTTGTCCCCGCTGAGCCAGCGGATAACGGGGCGGTCCCTGCACACTGTGCAGGGACCGCCCTGTCAGCTCTCCGCTCTCCTCTATGGGGGATCGGATGAGCACGGACCGTCTGTCCGTGTTCATCCAATCCGCTCTGCAGACGGATAGAAAAATAGGATTTTCCTCCGTCTGCAGAATCGGTCAATTGTGGAGGTGGACAATAGCGGGTGTCTGCGGATGTTCATCCGCAGACACCCGCTATCCCATAGGAATGCATGTATGTCCGTAGGCGGACGATAGCAGGTGTCTGCGGATGTTCATTGCATTCTGTTTTGTCTACATTTTACACAGCATCCCTACTTTTTTTTGTAATTGAGGTTGTACAATGAAAGAATACATTGTTACATTTTATTCACTCAATGACACCTGCAGACTATCTGCAGGTGTCTTTTCCCACAGGGGCTGCTGTGTTTTGATAGCTGGTAATTGCCATTATCAGCACAGGGGAGAGTGGCAACTGCGGAAGAGGAGTAGAAAATTTAAAGATGCCTGCTAGAAAGTTGGTTGATATATTTTTTTTTTTTAGACTTTATCTCTTAAATCCAAAATATTTAAGCGGCTACACTGCTGGTGTTGCACAACTAGTGCACATGCTGTTCTGAACTGTTGTAGGTTAAAATTTTGGACCATACAAAAATGAGGCTGCCAGCAATTAAAAGGATTAAACTGTTAGAACAGCCAGCTGCTTAAGACGAAGGTCAGGATGAAAAGGTTGCTATGAGTCACTGCACATTGCACTCTGCACATTGGTCACTGCCCTGTTATAAGATCTCTAAATTGTATTTCAAAACCACAGCTAGATACGTTTAAAATATCTTTTCTATTTTAATACAAAGTCCTCCAATGTTCTGCCTTAGCAGCATACAATAAACCTCTAAACCTTCCATTTATTTTTTATATGGCACACGCTGCTGTAAAAAAATACTTACTATTAAATTCTGTCTAAAAAATGTGTTTATATGTAAATTGCTACAATTTTACCATCTTGTCTCTGAAATAATATTTTGCCTTAGAAAATACATTTAAATAACAGTGACAAGCAGTGTTCCTTTACTTTTTTAACATCAAAAGAGCATGTTTATATCTGGAGAGTTAGCAC
Source organism: Lithobates pipiens (assembly GCF_037356315.1). Classification (NCBI taxonomy): domain Eukaryota; kingdom Metazoa; phylum Chordata; class Amphibia; order Anura; family Ranidae; genus Lithobates; species Lithobates pipiens. Next base: position 137,051,574 of record NW_027507748.1, read on the forward strand.
CATGCTTATTTAAATAATGACTCTTGCAATATTTGTATAATTCTATCAGTTTGACTTGCTTTTTTGTGTGTATATGGGGAGTATCAGAAGACAAATAAAAGATACATTTTTAAGTAGGTGTACGTAATAGATAATTATATTAATTTATCCTATTATTAGTGTACAAGTAATAAGGAGCCATAGGCCCCTTTCATAAGGATGACAAGTCGGTCTCTGCACGCCAATCAATAAGGCTGGGTTCACGCTGGTGTGATGTTAGACATCGCATGCGATTTGCACCGAATTGCTGTGCAGATTACATGCAATGTCTGTATGATTCATATTCAGCCACACAGATTGTATGACTGAATTTGCATCGTTGGTGCAGGACCCTTTTTTGGTCTGCAGTGGGATCGGATTGCATTAGTGTTCACACCCATGCAATCCGATTCCTGCACCATTTGACAGTTCACACTGCGATATGCAAGTCGATCTGAGAGTGTCATTAACTTTCTATTGACACCCACAGTGGTTCACATAGGGCAGTGTAAACTGCCTGCGAATCCTATGCGATGCGAGAACTGGCACTGGAATCGCACGGGTTCCAGTATCATGCTAGTATGAATAGGCACTTACTGTACATGCCATAAAACAAGTAGAGGCTACAATGTGTACAGTCCACGTTTCATATCATCATCAATGTCTTTTCCTCAAGTACTTTGTCCTGTTGACAGGTACAATTTACTTGTGCTTGGTATTTTATCTAATGTATCTTCAGAAAGCCTACATTGAATTCTTATTCCATCTACAGGCAAATATTTGATTTTTAGGAACATTCTATGTCTACTAATGGTAAAAATAATCTTCAAAAATGTAACTTATTACTCCGAACATACCCAGCCAAACAGAAGTACCTCTTAAACCTTTCAGAGGTACCCCAGTTATATACAGATACTCCTTGTTTAACAATGTACCTGTTTAACAAGCATTTGGAATTATGACCATCTCTCCCACCCTAACGACCCACTATACATGATTGTTTTGTACAGTACAGCACATAATTTTCATTTGTGTTCTGTACTCAAGCAAATTTAAACAATGTTATTGAGCTGGAGTTTTCTGTTTAGACCATTTTTTCATAATACAGTACAGTAAATAAGAATGCTTAAAATATTGATTACTTGTGGTTCCTCATTTAATCTCTTGCCATCCGCCCTATAGCCAAATGACAGACACAGCATGGACCTGAATTTCCGGGAGGCCGTCATTAGATGGCCGCCTCTTTGGACACTCCCCGTGTGCCCCCTGCAGGGCATGTGCGGCGCACGCTGTGATCACGACTCACTGAAACTCGGTTGATCACAGATCCAAGTAAGGGGCCGATCCTGTCTCCTTACCACGTGAACAGCTGTCAGCCAATGACAGCTGATCACATGATCTAAACAAAAGCTCGGTAATCGTTTTTTTTTCTCCTCACGCTGACAGTGTGAGGAGAAAAAAAAGCAGATTACCGGCTTATCTGCAAGGGACATTGGTCCCGAAGAGGAAGAGGCAATTCTGCCTCATCTGTGAGACCATTACCCCCTGCCAGTGCCACCTGCCATTGCCACCTGCCAGTGCCCACAGTGCCAATCAGTGCCACCTATCAATGCCCATGAGTGCCACCTATCAATGCCCACAAGTGGCACCTATCAATGCCCACCAGTGGTGCCAATCAGTGCCACCTAACAGTGCTTGCCTATCAGTGTAACCAACCAGTGCCGATCAGTGCCCATTATTGCCACATATCAGTGGCCATCACTGCCACCTATCGGTGCCCATCACTGCTGTCTCATCAGTGTACATCAATGAAGGAGAAAATTTACCTGTTTGCAAAATTTTATAACAAAATATAAAAAAATATAAAAAAAATTAAAAAATGCAGATTTTTACATTTTTTTTTAACAAAAAATTAAAACCGCAGAGGCGATTTGTGGGAAGAAAATTATAAAAATTTTATTTGGGTACAGTGCTGTATGACCGTGTAATTGTCATTCAAAGTGCATCAGCGCTGATAGCTGAAAATTGGTCTGGACAGAAGAGGGGTTTAAGTGCCCAGTAAGCAAGTGGTTAACGACCAATTCATTTAACGGCCTGGTTGTTGGAGCGGAACCTAGTCGTTAAGCGAGGAGAGCCAGTAGTACCTTTCACTAGTTGGCCAAGTTTTCAAGGTCAGACATAGTAGTTACACAGTTACATAGTAGGTGAGATTGAAAAAAGACACAAGTCCATCAAGTCCAACCTATGTGTGTGATTATATGTCAGTATTACATTGTATATCCTAATAGTTTCTTGAAACCAAATCAATGCCCCTTGCTGAGACCACGGCCTGTGGTAGGGAATTCCACATCCTTTCTGCTCTTACAGTAAAGAACCATCTACGTATTTTAAAGAGGAAGTAAACCCTGATGTCTCCCTGCAAAGGTAAAACATAATGGGCTACTGTGCATCGCAGAGTAGCCCATTATGTGTCACTTACCTGACACAGGAGCCAGCGGTGTCACCGCTGTCCCCTGTAGCACGAATCGTCCATCTTCTTCTGGGTATCGCTGCTTCTGGCCACTCACAGCGTCGGAGCAGCGATGACATCACTCCCGCACATGCGCACGGGAGCCGCCACTAACGGCATATCGCCGTTAGCAGTGGCATGCTCAGTGCGCCTGTCCTTTTGGAAATATCTCCTAAACCGTGTAGGTTTAGGAGATATTTCATGGACCTACGGGTAAGCCTTAATCTAGGCTTACCTGTAGGTCAAAGTGGTCTGTAAGGGTTTACAACCACTTTAAGGTTAAACCTCTTTTCTTCTAATTTTAATGAGTGGCCACAAGTTTTGTTAAACTCACTTTTGTGAAAAAGTTTTATCCCTGTTGTGGGGTCAACAGTATGGTATTTGTATACTGAAATCATATCCCCTCTCAAGCGTCTTTTCTCCAGAGAGAATAAGTTCAGTACTTGCAACCTTTCCTCATAACTAATATCCTCCAGACCCTTTAGCAGCTTTGTTGCCCTTCTTTGTACTCACTCCATTTCCAGTACATCCTTCCTGAGGACTGGTGCCCAGAACTGGACAGTAGGGATGGCCTTGCGATTAGTCCGGCGGTCAGTTTGTGGCGAATTTTGCGCGTTCACGATTCGCCAAACCGGCGGACTTCTGGCGCTTTTTTCGCAGTGGACATATGTATTTACATTGTGAAAGAACTTTGACCCAAGATGACACATCCATCATGGGGTACAGGACAGCCAATTGAGACATTTCAGCACATGGACAGTTGGACATTTCCCCAACCTTATAAATAGACCTGATCTGATTTTCCATTCTGTCTTTTGTCAGTGTAGGGAGAGGTTACTGTGTCGAGCAGGGACAGATTGTAGTGACACAAATCACTAGCTATTAGGTCCACAAAAGTCATTTTAAGGACTGGTATAGGTGTACAGTATATAGGGTTCTGGTGCACTGCTGCTGACTGCTGTGCTGCTGATTGCTGAGTGCACTGCTGACCGATTCTGCAGCTGTCTTTTGTCAGTGTAGGGACAGGACGCTGTGTGGAGCAGGGACAGTCAGTTTAATCACTAGCTATTACTATTAGGTCCACAAAAGTCCTTTTAAGGACTGGTATAGCTGTATAGTATATACTTTCTTTCAAATATAGAAAGCCTATTATACTTGACTGCTGACAGATTCTGCAGCTGTCTTTTATCAGTGTAGGGACTGGGGGACAGTCTGCAAATCAATAGCTACTAGGTCCACAAAGGTCCTTTTAAGGACTGGTATAGGTGTACAGTATATAGGGTTCTACACGTATAATATACTTTCTTTCAAATATAGAAAGCCTATTAATATACTTGACTGCTGACCAATTCTGCAGCTGTCTTTTAAAAGTGTAGGGACAAAGGTCCTTTTAAGGACTGGTATAGGTGTACTATTTGGTGTGCAGTATAATACACATATAAAATACTTGCACATATAGAAAGCATAGTATAGTGCCTTTCCACTGTGCAGCATTGTGACTGCTGAGCGGTTCTGCAGCGATACTACAAAGAGTGACAAACGCAATTTAAAAAAAAGTATTATAACTGGTGTGATAGACCAGTGGCCCCCAAAAACAAAAGATTGAAGCGGGGTGTTATATACCTTCTTCCACATACATACTGCACTTCTCTAGAGACTTTTGTCACATGGTCATTTAAAAAATGACAGGCAGAGGAAGAGGCAGGCCCTTCTGCAGGGGTGGTAGGGGTAGGGCAGGTGCAACAGACTTGAGCCAAAGTGGCAAATTGCAGAAGGTGCGTGCGATTACGTCAAAGGATGCACCAGACTTGGTTGAGTGGCTCACTCAGCCTTACTCTTCTGCACCCTCCTCATCCTCTCAATCTGCACCCTCTTCACTCCCTTCTGTGTGCAACCCCAAAGACACTACCACCAACACCACCACCACCATATACCTTCCGCTTGAGTCACAGGAATTATTTCCGATCCATCACAAGACATTTCCAATGCGCAGCCATTCTTGGCATTGGATCAGGAAAAGGAGGTAGCAACAACCGCCACTCAGCAGTCTGACGACAGTAACCAGATCAGCCCAAGGAGGAGGTTCGTCCCCGCTGTTGCTGCCTACTCCGAGATCTCTAATTATAGCGGTGGGGAAGGTGACGTCGATGATGACGTGTCTAGTGATGTCACGTGGGTGCCCACAAGAGAGGAAGAGGAGGGGAGTTCAGAGGGAGATATGGATCAGCAGATAAGGAGGAGAAGCAGGCAGAACTTAGATTGCACATGAGGGACAAAGCAGACTGCTAATGTATCAGGAGCGAGGCATCAACCATGTATGGTCACATCTGGCACTCCCAGGACGCCGGCACATGGCTCCGCAGTGTGGGCTTTTTTTAACATGTCCGCTGCTGACAATAGTGTTGTCATCTGCAATCTTTGCAGTCAACACATAAGTCGCGGTAAGCCCAACACTCACCTAGGGACGACCGCCTTAAGAAGGTGCATGAGCTGCCATCACCGAGCCCAGTGGGAGCAACGGAACCCACAAAACCACACTCCAGGCTCTCACCGTCCAGCCTGGTCTTCTACTTCTCCTTCTCCTCTCTCCTTACAATTGTCCTCCACTCCCCCTTCCATCATGCATCCTCACTTTTTCTGGAAAAAGGCAGGCTTCCGTGGGCCAAATGTTCGAGCGTAAAAAAATGATGATGCCGGATAACCCTCTTGCCCAACGGTTGACGGCTGGCTTGTCAGAACTGATAGCCCTCCAACTACTGCCATATAAACTGGTGGACTCGGAGGCCTTTTGAAAATTTGTGGCCATTGGAACACCACAATGGAAGGTCCCAGGAAGGAAGTATTTCTCACAGAAGGGCATCCCAGAGCTATATGGCCATGTTCAGCGGCAAGTGAATGCATCTCTGGCACACAGTGTCGGTACCAAGATACATCTGACTACAGACACGTGGTCTAGCAAACATGGGCAGGGAAGGTATATAACTTTTACTGCCCACTGGGTGAACCTTCTGACGGCTGTCAAGCATGTAACCCATGGCACCCGTGTAGATTTGGTTTTACCGCCACGGATTGCACGCAGGCCTGCCTCTTCTTCTCCTCCTCCATCCTCCTCCCTCTCCTCCTCGACTGACTCCTCCTTTTCCGCTGCTAGCGTCTCTTCCGCTGCGCCGCCCAAGCTCCCTAGAACCTATTCGACATGCCAGGTGAGACGTTGCTGTGCTGTGCTGCGTCTGTTGTGCCTGGAAGCCAAGAGCCACACTGGCCCTGCACTCCTTTCAGCTTTGCGTTCACAGCAGATCAGTGGCTAACACTGCTCAATTTGACAGTTGGTAAAGTGGTGTGTCACGTCTTAAACTTGGTTGTGCAGCGATTCGTTGTCCAATACCCTGGGGTCCAGGACATCTTGCGGCAGGCAAGGAAAATCTCAGCCCATTTCAGAAGATCTTACACGGCTATGGCTCGCCTTGCTGACATTCAGCGGCAACACAATCTGCTGGTCAGACGTCTTATTTGCGATTGCCCGGCGCGATAGAACTCAACCTTCTATATGCTTGATAGGCTGCTCCAGCAGAAACCTGCAGTTAACGACTACCTGTACGAACTCTGCGGCAGAACAGGTTCTGGGGAGCTTGTTTTTTTTTTCACCGCGCCAGTGGCTGCTCATTTGTGACGCATGCAGACTTCTACGGCCATTTGATGAGATCACCAAACTGGTCAGTCGCAGCCATGGTGTCATCAGTGACATGGTACCTTATGCCTTCTTTATGGAGCGTGCATTGCATCGTGTCATTGATCAAGCCATGGAGGAGCAGGAAGATGAGGAAGTCGCAATGCTAGATGAATTCCCGGGGGCTACTCTATCTGAGACAAGTCAACAACAGGAATCTGAAGAGGAGTCAGAGGAGGATGGTGCTGGGGTGGATGAGGAGCAAGAAGAGCATGCTTTAAACCTTTCTGGGATCCCTGTTGTTGTGTGTGGATGGGGAGAGGAGAACGAGGAGGATGACATTATCCTGGATGATGAGCAGGAGCCAGGCCACCACACCGCTTCCAGTTTAGTGCAAATGGGGGCCTTCATGCTCCAGTGTTTTAATAAGGGCCCCCGTATAAAAAGCATAAGGGTCAAGGACCAGTACTGGGTGGCAACGTACTTAGAACCCCGGTACAAAATGGCAGAAATGTTACCACCGTCACAGAGGGCTGTCAGAATGGAGCACTTCCAGGCCTTGCTTTGAGAAATGCTGCATTCTGCTTTTGCGTGCGCTGGCAGAGGAGGAATTCCCACTCCCAGAGAAAGAGTTGTGGGTACCAATCCAACAGCGCCTGCAAGAAGAGAGCGGTTTGAAGATGTGTTGGTGACTTCTGATATGAGGTCATTCTTTCAGCCGACCCATCGACAGGTCTCATCCGGATCCAGCATCAGGGAACGCCTAGACCGACAGGTGTCCAACTACATCGGGTTAACGGCCGATGTGGACGCTCTGAGGAGTGATGAACCCCTGGACTACTGGGTGGGCAGGCTTGACCTCTGGCCAGAGCTTGCACAATTTGCAATGGAACTGTTGGCTTGCCCCTCGTCCAGTGTCCTGTCCAAAAGGATGTTAAGCGCAGCAGGGGGGATCGTGACCGATAAGCACACTCGCCTAGCTCACGACAGTGTTGACTACCTCACATTTATAAAAATGAATGAGGCATGGATCTCAGGGGAATTCAACACATGTGACCAGTAGACCATGTATATGCATAACTCTATAATCAATTTATTTAATCGAGCACACAGACCTTTTATCTACCTTTGGCTCACTTCCTTGTACAAAAAAAGCACACCCTACTATATGCCCATACCCTCCTGTTTGAAGAGGTTGAGCGGTGTCATATTTTTGGGTCCCGCAGCGAGTTGCTGGTATCAGTGCTGCTGTCAGTGCTGGTGTGGTGCTGGTGTGGTGTCAGTGCTCTCTATCTCGGTGCTGGTGTGGTGTCAGTGCTCTCTATCTCGGTGCTGGTGTTAGTGCTCTCTATCACGGTGCTGGTGTGGTGTCAGGGCTCTCTATCACGGTGCTGGTGTGGTCTCGGTGCTCTCTATCATGGTGCTGGTGTCAGTTCTCTCTATCACAGTGCTGGTGTGGTGTCAGTGCTCTCTATCTCGGTGCTGGTGTGGTCTCAGTGCTCTCTATCACGGTGCTGGTGTGGTGTCAGTGCTCTCTATCTCGGTGCTGGTCTCAGTGCTCTTTATCTCGGTGCCGGTGTCAGTGCTCTCTATCACAGTGCTGGTGTCAGTGCTCTTTATCACGGTTCTGGTGTCAGTGCTCTCTATCTCGGTGCTAGTGTCAGTGCTCTCTATCTCAGTGCTGGTGTCAGTGCTCTCTATCACAGTGCTGGTGTCAGTGCTCTCTATCTTGATGCTGATGTCAGTGCTCTCTATCACGGTGCTGGTGTCAGTGCTCTCTATCTCGGTGCTGGTATCAGTGCTCTCTATCACAGTTCTGGTGTCAGTGCTCTCTATCTCGGTGCTGGTGTCAGTGCTTAGTCTCTAATGCGGTGCTGGTTTCAGTGTTCTATCTCAGTGCTGGTGTCAAACAGTGAGGGAGATAGCAACCGAGAAGCCAATCAGCAGGCAGTGCCAGCACCATGGCTGAGGATCAGCACTGGACTGGCACCTCCGGACCACCGCAGTGGAGCCCTGCATAGGTGGGGTAAGGGCCGGGCAGAGGGAGGGGCTCAAGCACAGGTTGGCACACTGGGACACTGGCACAGGACTGCGCTGCCCTAACTGTAGCACTGATCATCTCCTGCACCCCCTTCATAGCCTGTCCTAACCTTGTCTCTCCTCCATGGCCTTCATGCGCTCCTGAATTGTCAAAATTTCACAGATTAAAAAAAGAATGCTTGTCGTTGTCGATCCCAGATTCACTTAATACTTTTGTTATGTCAGTGTCCATGTGGTGGGACTATGTGGGCACAGCTAGTAATTATTTTGTGGCTGAAAATATGACCTGTAGGTTTTTAAGGTTCGTCTGCCATTAAAGTCAATGTGGTCCGCCGCGAACTTTGCGGTTTGCTTTGCGGTTTGCGAACTTTTGGCCGCGTTCGCGAAACGTCCCGTCGGAAGTTCGTCCATCACTACTGGACAGCATATACCAGGTGCGGCCGGACCAGAGTCTTGTAGAGCAGGAGAATTATCATTTTATCTCTGGAGTTGATCCCCTTTTTAATGCATGCCAATATTCTGTTTGCTTTGTTAGCAGCAGCTTGGCATTGCATGCCATTGCTGAGCCTATCATCTACTAGGACCCCCAGGTCCTTTTCCATCCTAGATTCCCCCAGGGGTTCTCCCCCCAGTGTATAGATTGCAGTCCTATTTTTGCCACCCAAATGCATTATTTTACATTTTTCTACATTGAACCTCATTTGCACATGTAGTTGCCCACCCCATTAATTTGTTCAGATCTTTTTGAAAGGGTTCCACATCTTGCAGAGAAGTTATTGCCCTGCTTAGCTTAGTATTGTCCACAAATACAGAGATTGAACTGTTTACCCCATCCTCTAGATCGTTTATGAACAAATTAAATAGGACTGGTCCCAGCACAGAACCCTGTGGGACCCCACTACCCACCCCTGGCCATTCCGAGTACTCCCCATTTATCACCACCATCTGAATTCACCCTTGTAGCCAGTTTTCAATCCATGTACTCACCTTATGGTCCATGCCAAGAGACCTTATTTTGTACAGTAAACATTTATGGGGAACTGTGTCAAATGCTTTTGCAAAAATCCAGATACACCACGTCTACAGGCCTTCCTTTATCTAGCTGGCAATTCATCTCCTCATAGAAGGTTAGTAGAATCCATGCTGATTACTGCTAATGATACCATTCTCATTACTAAAATATTTTATATAATCCCTTATCATCCCCTCCAAGAGTTTACATACTATTGATGTTAGGCTAACTGGTCTGTAATTCCCAGGGATGTATTTTGGGCCCTTTTTAGCTAGTACCATTCCAGGAACAATGGTCTGGCAATTACTTGACTGAGTTCCCTAAGCACACACGGGTACAAGCCATCTGGTCCTGGTGATTTATTAATGTTAAGTTTCCCAAATCTAATTTTAATTCTGTCCACTGTTAACCATGGAGGTGCTTCCTGTGATGTGTCTTGAGTATAAACACTGCAGTTTTGGTTACTGAAGCCCCCCGATTCCCTCGTGAAGACTAAGGAGAAGAATAAATTCAATACCTTTGCCATCTCCCCATCCTTTGTACCCAGATGTCCTTCCGCATTCTTCATTGGGCCAATATGGTCTGTTCTCCCTTTTTTACTATTTACATACTTAAAGAATTTCTTGGGATTTTGTTTGCTCTCCTCCGCTATGTGTCTTGCATGTTCTATCTTAGACAACGCTCCTTCTACTTATTCCACTCTTTATTGGGGAACCAGAGACTCAGCATTTTGTTTTTGTACTTTTAGAGGGCTGTGAGGATTTCCGCCTCAAAGCCACATACAGAGATATATTCAGAAAGATCAGAGGTAGGGATTCCAAAATAAGCATTACATTAAATGGCAAATATATGCTTTTATGAGCTCTTTTCTTTCCAATCCTTATTGAATATGCACCACATCAACAATACATACATACACAACAATTTGTGGTTCAACATCAATTTATATTTACAGCCATAATGGCATTTTGCTGCCACTGTGACCTTTATTTGTATCCTTAGGTATACACAGATATACATTTCTCCTTCTTACATACAGATGTTTATGACATTTTAGGTCTTCATTATCATCAGTAAAAAGAATAGAACACTTGACCTATAAAAGAAACCAATGCTAGTGGGAATAAAATGGAAGGTGCTGCCTACTATCATTAAATGAGTAATAAAATATCTTTATATCTATATTTTTGGTACCTTTGCTGTACAAGGTAATATGAAAACACCATCTTTAAAACATAGGCTTTCTACTTCCCTTTGTAAAAGAAAAAAAAATGACTATTGTAGTTGGGTCCCCTCTAAGCCTTACTTAATATAGTTATGTGTTACATACTGTGTTCTGATTAACACCAAAATATCAGAAACAGCTGTGTGTAAGTTTGAATAGATGACCGTGTGTAATTAAGTTTTATCGATGCTGTAAACCAGCCGTTCTGGGTGCATAGTTGGCCATAGCGGTATACCAAATTATTTCCATTATTCCACTCTCTAAAAATTAAGACTAAACCTCTTGCTTTTTACATTTGTATTTAAATAATGACAGCCTGTGCTTCCAGGAGCAGTAAAAATTAGCTGTAAAAAGTCTGATGCTGCTAAAAGCTGCCAAACGCTGCTAAACGTGGCTAAACGCTGTTAAGAAACGTCAAGAATTTCTACAGGTCAAAATCAATGGTTCCTTATGAGAGCCTATTGATTTGAATAGAAGTCTAACCAAAAGTTGGATCGTGGATGATACCAGATCCTTCGGTCTGGTATGGATCTTAAGGGGAACCCCATGCCAAAAAAATGCAAGGAACCAATGATTTTAAATAGAGGCAGAGAAACGTTGCTAAAAGCTAACGTGGCTAAACGTGCATTAACGGCAATACAAAAAGCTGCTAAAAGCACATTTTTACAGCTGCTTTTTCCTGGCGTTGGTAGTGGCGTTACAGTTAGTTATTTCTAATGTCCTGTGTGCATGAGCCCTAAAGAGTCTCAGAAGTATACTGTAGATGGGCAGAGGTTTACCAATCTGTAAAAAGCTGCATCTAAAAATTGGCAAACTATTTCAGAATAATGTTCCTCAATATAAAAAAATACTTTAAACATATCATAATCTACAATACATAATATCATCAAAAGATTCAGAGAATCTGGAGAAATCTCTGTTTACAAGGGACATGGCCGAGACGCAATACTGAATGCCCCTGATCTTCAGGCCCTCAGATGGCACTGCATTAAAAACAGGCATTCTGCGATCACATCACTGCAGGAATACTTCTAAAAATCACTGTCAGTGAACACAGTTTTCCATGCTAGACAAAAATGAAAGGTAAAGCTCTATCATTCAAAGAAGCCATCTCTGAACATAATCCAGAAACACTGCCATCTTCTCTCAGCCAAAACTCATTTAAAATGGTCTGTTGCAAAGCGTAAAACTATTCCACTCAGACAAATTGAAATTTAACATTCTTTTGGGCAACTATGGGTGCCACGTCCTTTGGATTAAAGAGGAGAGAGATCTTATGGCTTGTTACTCATGCTCAGTTCAAAAGTCTGCATCTCTGATGGTACAGGAATGCATTACTGTGTATTGAAGGGCACCATCAATGCTGGAAGATATAGCCAGGTTTTAGAGCAGCATATGCTCAGGCAAGAATGTGACAACATTCCTCTCCCAAAACTTCAGCATTTGGTCTTCTCAGTTCCCAGACGTTTACAGAGTGTTGTTAATGGAAGAGAAATGCTACACCATGGTAAACATGGCCCTGTCCCAACATTTTTGTAGTTGGGGTTGTACTTTGCCAGCTTTTTGTTGCCCTGTCCCAACTTTTTTGGAAGCCTTGTCTCTGAAGGTATTAGGGGACATTAGTGCGTATGAAATAGGCAGCTTGCACATCTGAAAAGGCACCATCAATGCTGAAAAATATATCCAGGTTTTAGAGCAGCATATGCTCTCATGCAGATGATGTTTTTTTCAGGGAAGGCATTATATATTTCATCAGGACTATTCTAAACCACATTCTGCATCTATGATAACAGCATGCCTTCATAGTAGAAGAGTCTGGGTCCTTAACTGGCCTACCTGCAGTCTAGACCTTTTACCAATTGAAAATATTTGGCGTATCTTGAAACAAAAACTATGGCAATGAAGACCCAGGACTGTTGATTCTATATCAGGCATTCCTCTCCCAAAACTCCAGCAACTGGTCTCTTCAGCTACACTTCACACTTAATTTCCTATATGATCATGGCTGCTAGGATAGCCATTGAACATTATTGGAACCAGTCAATAGTAACATTTTACTGTGTCAAACAAAAATTCAGTTGGATCATGATCAATGGCAAAACGACTTGCACCTTCCACAACACCCAGACTAAATTTGATAAGACATAATAACTTTGAGTATAATACGAAGGTTTGGGACAGAGCTACCTTCTTGATTGCTCTGGACTTTCTTTCCCCTCTCCCTTTCTTCTTTTCCTAATATTTTCTTTCTGTTTCACTAATTGCATTGACCAAGTTTTGGGAATCCTAGTTATATTGTTCTCGATCACTAAGAAATGTTTAAGTACATTTGACCATGCTTGTTTTATTATGAAAATTCACTTAGACCCCTTTCATACTGGGACAGTTTTCAGGTGCTTTAGCACTGCAAATAGCCTCTGCTAAGTGCCTGGAAACCGCCTCCCATTCATTCCAGTGTGACTTTTCACACTCGGGAGGTGCACTTGCGGGACATTCCGGAAAGTCCTACAAGCAGCATCTAAATACAGCTTTCCCAAAACGCCTTGTCCATTGGAATGAATGGGCAGCACTTTCAAATCGCCTAAAAAAAAGAGGTGAAAGTGCCACAAAACTTGAGTTGTTGACCCTTTTTTGAGGGTTAAATGTGCCCTGCTAAAAAAAAAAAAAAAAAAAAAAAAAAAAAAGTGTCCTGCCCAGCAGCCGAAAAGCAACGCAGAGCTAAAGCGCCTCTAAAACGAACGCCGCTTTAGCACTAACAGCCAGCGCTTTCAGTGTGAAATGCTTATTACAGATTTACCCTGGCAAGAGAGACATTCTGTTGGTGAATTTTGTATGTAACTTGCTCGTTCACATATGTCACTTTGATACTACTAATACTCTTGTATTATGATGGGATATACCTTACCAACAGTCATTTTGACTATGTTCTTTTCTTTTTTTTGTATAATTTACTAACAGTATGTTGTTTGTTCACGTGCCTGTTATCACTTTGTACTCTCCTTGTACTTCAACAAGAAAACCAATAAACAGATTGAAATTAAAAGGTTAATTACTGGTAGGGTTGCCAATTAGTCTTTATTAGAAGGGCTATTATTTTCATTAAAATCATGCTGCCCCATTATTTAAAACAACTTGTGATTCCTAGATAATTTACATCATTGTGCTGTAAATCATTCATTAGAAATTAAATTGAGCTGTCTTTGTTTTTTCTTGAGGTGATTATAGCCGTATTAGTACACTTGCAACACAATTGAGTACTGTCCACAATACTTTTTTTATTTGTACTAACAATTTCTCAGGACAAGTTTTTGGGCTGTGCTCCCTTCATCAAGGTCCAAGCAGTATTAATGCACAAATGTTAGCAGAGTGTTCTTTTTTTCTTAGAGATTGTCTTCTTAACACTGTGCAAACACTTTGGGGGTTATTTACTTAAGGAAAATACACTTTGCACTGCAAGTGCACTTGGAAGTGCAGTCGCTGTAGATCATGGAGACATGCAAGGACAATAAAAAACAGCATTTTAGCATTTTAGCTTGCACATGATTGGATGATAAAATCAGCAGAGCTTCCCCTCATTTCAGATCTACCCCTAAGATTTAGAGTAACTGCACTTCCAAGTGCACTTGCAGTGCAAAGTGGATTTTCCTTTCGTAAATAAACCCCTTAGCGTATTAGTACTGCTTTCAGCTTGATAAAGGGGGGCATGCCCCGAAAGCATGTCCTGAAAAAATGTATGTTAGTGCAAATAGAAAAAGTATCATGGACAGTAGTCATAGTCAATTGTTTTGAAGCTTTTTTTCTAAAGCAATAATAAACCCAAAACAAAAAATGTAATATATTGCAGCTTACCAATCATTAAACGGTGGCTGGATTAATTTCCTTTTTTTAGGCAGTTTTTTTCCCCTCTGTTTTCCCCTAGTGATCTGGCCAGTAACACATCTGGATGAAGGAGCACAGGGGGCACAGCAGACAGCAGCATTGTCAGTCTGGGGGAGTGGAGTGTTAGATGTACTAAGAGACTTAAATACAGTGACAACCTGAAGCCAAACTCAAACGTCATGATCAGTTACAGCAAACAGTTTTCTCCTTTTGGGATAAAGGTTTTACATAAATTAAAAAAAGCTGATCCTTGTAAACATCCCTGCTAGTGTTAAATGGTTTGTCTAGTTTCTGTAAACTGTTACATTCTGCAGAGCTTGTTTATTTGACAAACAGACTTACTGCCCAGATCCCCAGATGAACTAGAAGAAAACATAAAAAGAAAAGAAAAGAAAGCATTATATCTAAGAATTGGTAAGCTGCAATATTTTAAAGGAGTTGTAAAGGCAGAAGGTTTTTTTTATCGTAATGCATTCTATACATTAAGATAAAAAACCTTCTGTGTGTAACAGGCCCCCCTGCACCCCTCAACACCTGCACCCTGAGCCCCTTCTTTGTCCAGCGATGTGCACAATTCCCTCGGCTGTCCGGGGCTCTCTTCTTGATTGGCTGAGGCACAGCTGCGGTGCCATTGGCTCCCACTGCTGTCAATTAAAGTCAGCCAATCAGGGGAGAGAGGGGCGGGGCCGAAGGGCAGCTGCGTGTCTGAATGGACACACATGGCTGCATTTCAGCTCAGGTGAGCCCATAGCAAGCTCTTGGTATATAGGGGCACTCGTCAGGGCCGTTTTTAAGGCAGGGCAAAAGGGGCAGCTGCCGTGGGCCCTGTCATTGTTGTGGGGCCCAAAGCAGCTGCCTCATACTTGCCAACTATCCTGGTTTAAATTCCCTCCTCCCTTGAAGTTTTAGTCCTGTGCTGTGTCCCAATATCTCAGTGTGAAGTGCTGCTACTATTGCTGCCCAGCTCTGCCCTATTGTTGTGTACAGAAGACTCACCTGAAGACCCAGTGTTTACATGTAAATTACTGGCATTTATATATAAATAGCAGCATTCTTATGTAAATAGCTGCAGCCGGTGGACTTGATATGTATGTCACGCCCCCTGAGGTCATATCCACAGTAATCTCTAGCAAGCAATCAACAAGCAGAAATCATGTGCTGTAACTTCTAGTAACTAATCAGTGAGCCGTAATGTGTGCTGTAACCTCTAGCAACCAGTCAGTGAGCGGTAATGATACACTGTAACCTCTGGCAACCAATCGCAATAGCTGCCTGATCTGATTCAGTAAATAGATTTTGAGTCTAGCTGCTATTTATTGTGTGTCTCAGAGCAGGTGGAGAGCAAAACTGCATGGGGGGCCCCAAGAAAAGTTTTGCCCAGGGTCCAATCAATATTAAAGATGGCCCTGGCACTCGTCAGGAGAGATGGGCCAGGAGCAGCAAAGAGGGACCCGAGAAGAGGAGGATCCGGGTTGCACTGTGCAAATCCAACTGCACAGAAGAGGTAAGTATAACAAGTTTGTTATTTTTTTATTTTAAAAAGCGAGACTTTACAATCACATTAATACCACTTTAAAGCAAGCTAGTTGGCCTTGTTGACGTTTCCAAACTAATTATCATCTCTGAAAGCAAGAAATATTGCAATGTTTCTACAAGGTTTTTAAACTTTCTAACTAACCATAACCAGCAACTAAATACAATTTCTTAACCACAAAAATGCCTTTTCCACCATAGAAGAGCAAAGCAAATAGCAGTGCTTAAACTGGCGTGAAAAAATTAACCATAAACTATCTATGCACCAGGTGAATCCAGAGAATAAATTAATATAATATCTCATATAAGGCAGGAAATGAAGATTAAAGCTTCTTCAAAAATCCCATCCCCACACCTTGTGGGGTCCCTCTTCCTGTAGGTATTACACTCACCAGATCAAAGTGTAAAGATCGCCTTAAAATCAGCCTCCTTCTCCCACAGGAATTAGCTGTATTCAGGAATCCTCCTCTGATCAGCAGATCACAGTAAGTACTACAACTTTCTGCATCAGAAACCGCTACATCCGGAGATCGTTGCATATGACATGCAGAGCCTCCACTCGTCAGCAGTGACCCATAATAACAACAAACTGTCTCATAGCATAACTCTCTTACAATTATTGCTCCCACAAATACCTAATGCGTTTCGTCATAGACTTCATCAGAGGGTTTGGCCACACAGCTTGGCTCACTCAATTTATGGGCTAACACCAAGGTGATTAACCCCGTGTGTGCCCTATAAAATTACCATAGACGTTGGGACACTTGTAAAGTGGTAAACATATTATAATGCCATGGGGATTAGGACACATGTGGTATATTGGACATTCCGTGCTACAATATTAATCAATTACCCGCTCCGTACCTATATCCCATACTGACACCTGTATATCAAAAAGGGTAACAGTGCGACACCATAGGATTCAATATATATACCGGCAGTCCCTGGGTTAGGAACACATTAAGAACTATAGGTTTGTTCGTAAGTGGAATTTGTTCGTAAGTCGCAACACTGCTTGTAAATTTAACTTCTGCCTGTGCAGGGATGTGGGATGTTCGGGTCAATTCTGGGGCTCTTCTGGCCATGCAGTACATGAAGTACTGCAGTGTAGAATGTAATATGGAAATTTTCCCCTTAGGAAAAGGCGGGACTTTTTAGGCATAAACTGTGACTCTACAATAGTTTATAGGAATATATAAAATACTTTTATTGAAACATAAGAAAAAAGAATATATACATTCATTTTTACATTACAAAAGAAAAAAACATAATTTCCTTCATATATTCATATTCATAAAACCATAAGACTGTTTTATACTTATTGTTCCAAAGGCGTACTCTTATCACACTATACGTATGCACATTCGGAAGATGTAAGAACAATTAAACAAAAAAGATTTTGTGCGTCCAATGTAGCCTACGCGTTACGGAGTCATAAGCTCCTTCTTCAGGGATAATTCATTTTGTTACAACAAAATATTTTTAGTATGTAACTAAATAAAGTCATGTGTAATTACATGCATTCATCCCACTCTCGGTCCTCCTCCTCCACAGCCAACCTACCACTGCGGTCCCGGTTTCCATCCAGAGAGGTGACCCCCCCCCCCCTTTGGGCCCATATCTGCATCTTGGTGAAGAAAGTAGAGGTGATGCCTGCCCCCTCCCCCTCCTTTTTTTTTTTTTTTCTCTCTTTCTCCCTTTCGCATTGAAAAAAATGTGTATTTATATATATGTATATTCTTTTCTTATATTTTTTAGATTCCTTTTCCTTCTTTCAAAATAAATGTGCAAAAATGAACTATCCCTGAAGAAGGAGCTTATGACTCCGTACCACGTAGGCTACATGCATAATAGGCTGACCACTGCACAAAATGTAAAAAAAAAAAAAATTTAAAAAAAAAGATGTTTGGTAACTGACAGTTACATTATTAATTATAACTCAATGCACATCCCACTGCAGCCTGAAGGTGGCAGTGTTCCTCTGCAGGCTGAAGGCTTATTTTGTCAATGAAGTCTCAAGGCCAGCCTACAGATGATGACTATGTCATAGCTGACCTTCTGATTACACCAGGAACCATTCCAATTCTTGGGTTCCAAGATGTCAGTGGGAAACAAAGCTGTCAGGGACAGCTGGGATTGATAATCACCAGCCATAAGGAGAGGACATTTACTAATGTATCCCCATCATGTTGGGTAACAATAACATATAGATTGAGAACACAAAGGATTTAAGCGTTAGCCCCTACAAAATCCCTTTTTGGCAGATGCTAGTTAAACTGATACCTTCTAGTTTGTTATATTTGTCAGGGACTGTGATATCTGTGCATACCTATGGCAATCTTGTTATTGGAATAGCCAAGGCATATAATTAGGGTCCAACTCAGCCTACTAGACTTCAGCTGTGATTAAAATATCCCTTTAGGGTGTGTCAATCCCTTAGGCCTTATTCACACGGGTGTTGAGGCGCGTTCAGGGGCGGACTGACCATTGGGCCACTCGGGCACTGCCCGAGGGCCCTGGGCCACTAGGGGGCCCCATCAGGGTTGCCAGCCTCAGTAAAACCAGGGACAGTATGTAAAAATCAGTGTTTTTATTTTACATCTGTCTCTGAAATGTCCCTTACCGAAATCCTTTTGGTCTACAAATCCTGAGATTATAGCTGCCCCGCCTCTCCAGTACCTTCTCAGCCAATAGAAACATGTCTGTGTATACTGTGTGATTGTATACTGTGTGGCCCCATAATCTCTGATTGCCTGGGGGCCCTATAATCTCCTATTGCCCCGGGGGCCCCATGAGTTGTCAGTCCGCCCCTGGGCACGTGCACTGTGAATGGGCCATTTGCTTAAAGCGGAACTAAACCCTCCTATTGTTTTCAGTCAAAGAAGCTGCCAACCTGGCCTCTGTTTGGTCTTCAACTGCCATGGTGCTGCACATGTCATCAGTTATGACACCAGCTATTTGATGGTTTGACAGTTTGATTGAGAGCACAACCAATGTGAAAGTTACATTCCTGGCACGTGCCAGGAATGTAACTGTTTTATGAAACTATTAAAGTGGTTGTAAACCCTAGGGCAAAAAAAAATCCTGCAAGACAAAGGCATAATGAGCTAGTATGCATAGCTCATTATGAATTACCTCCCTGAGATTGAAGCCTCTACAGCCATCCTCGTACACCGTTCCGGATGCCGACATCGCTCCCGGAGTTACTTCTGGTGTCGCGGGTTCCAGTGCTGTGATTGGCCGGAGCCACAATGACGTCACTCCTGCACATGCGCGCGGGAGCCGCCGGTAACGACACACTCACTGAATGCTTCAGTTTGCTTCAGTGCGCATTTGTGCCGATGACGTAGGCACATGCAATACAGGGGATATCTCCTAAACCGTTCAGGTTTAGGAAATATCCAGAGTAGCTACAGGTAAGCTTTAAGGCCCATACACGATCAGATTTTTTGACAACAAACATGCAAATTAGCTGTTTTAAGGCAACATCCGACCGTGTGTACGCTTCATCGGACAAACTTTTTCGGTTTTCATCAGACTTTTGTTGGCTGTGCGAACGGACAAACTTTTTGACAACATAAGTCCAATGGAGCAAAGTCTGATCGTGTGTACAGAAAACCATCTGACTTTTGTACAAAGTACAAACACGCATGCTCAAAACCAATGCAAAAGATCAGACAACAATACAGAAGTTGACCAAAGGGTGGTGCCAGAGTAATTAAATGTCCTCTTTTGAAGTGTCGTCAGTACATTGAAACGTCACTATGTTCGTGTTTGTTGCCTAAAAAGTCAGATTGTGTGTATGCAATACAAACTTACAGCCAACGCCCTTTGTACAAAAGTCCATGGGAAAGTTTGTACAAAGTCCAATCGTGTGTATGAGGCTTTAGTATAGGCTTACCTGTAGCAAAATGTGTGTTGTAAGGGGTTAACAACCACTTTAAATCGAAGAGTTTCGTTTAGCTTTAAGCTGAGCTGCCAGATGTTGCATGCAGGCAGTCTATGTAGGTCTATGGGGATGCTGAAAAAACCACAGCCGCAGGTCCTAATTTGACAGGTGCGCAGGTGCGGGTGAGTGACCCCATAAGCATACTGTCTGTAATTGCCAATTCATGATGTACGGGCCTCAGCGCTCATGTGAATGAGGCCTTAAGGAATCAAACCATGTATTTTTAAAATTTATTAAAAGATGAACTTGCACTTTGTTAAACGTTTTAAAGATTCCATGCCGATTAAGCAAAAAGGAGCAAAAAGGCAGCAGGGCGTCAGTGTGGGATCCTTTCTTCTCCAAACAATGACATGACAGGTGTTCTAGCAGAAGAGGAAAACATGGCACGATGCCTTGTTATTAGAAATCCCTGTTACACACTGCAGCTTTTCTCAATACAGCTCAGGTACGTTGCTCCTCGGTGCATCATATTTCAGCTCTTCCCCTACACATCCACCTGTCACAATTACTGGGCTGTCATCATAATATATTCTCCAATATGTTATACAGAGGGGAGATTTCACATCTGAAATTAGTATTCTGAATATGGAGTGAGAAAATATCCAAGAAGGGTCGATGATCAATAAAACAGCCTTAAGGAAATGTAGATCTTGGTGCAGCAGTAATATTCCAAATTCACATACAATTTATTACCGCAATTAAACCGAGCTGACTCCCACTACAAACTTCATAGAGTCATTTGAAATTCATTTTTTATGCCCAAGAACGCTTTACCTCGGCATATTTCTGTTATTTGCAAGCTGTTCCTCTTTCACAGCATCTGTTACAGTCAGAAAATATTTATCAGCATGCCTGAAATAAGAACTAACCAGGTTGCCCTAATGTCACCAATCACATTCATACTGTCATTTTCCAACTGACATTTTCAGATTTGAATCTGATTAGTGGCTCGGGAAGGGGGAGGGGGACACTTGATTCTTCTCTGATGCAGTTAAAGCAGCACTAATGTCTCCCCCTTTTGATAAGTGAGAGCAGGCAGCCTTTTTATGTTCACATTGGGCGGTTTTATCCCTGCCCTGTGCAGAGCCACGTTTACCTGCAGGGGGGATGCAGAGGTATTCTGTGCATCCCTTTGCAGGCAGTTCAGTTCATGTCTTTTGGGGCACAGCAGCTGCTCAGACACCTTTGCTGGTCCCAATATGACATCCATGTGGGTGCATGCGGGTGCCCTGGGGTCATAAACCCGCACCCACATGGATGTCATATTGGGAGAAGCAGCTCTGTCTGTGCAGGCTCTGTGTCCCAATAGACAGCTATGGATTGCCAGCACTGGGATGCATGCAACACCTATGCACCTCTGTGCCAATAAAACATGGTCTTCCACATTCCATGGATCGAATCTCCTTGTGTGAATGAGGCCTATTGCAGAAGTGACAATGCATGGTGCATGACCCCAAACGCAACCAGGGTGAGTTCAGAAACAAGCACCTGCACCCACATAGATACCATATTGGGAGCAGCAGCTCTGTCTGTGCAGCCTTTGCGTCCCAATAGACAGCTATGGATTGCCAGCACTGGGATGCATACAACACCTATGCACCTCTGTGCCAATAAAACATGGTCCTCCACAGGCCATGGATCAAATTTCCTTGTGTGAATGAGGCCTATTGCAGAAGTGACATTGCATGGTGCATGACCCCAAACACAACCAGGGTGAGTTCAGAAACAAGCACCTGCACCCACATAGATATCATATTGGGAGCAGTGGCTGTGTCTGTGCAGCCCCTGTGTTCCAATAGACAGTCATGGAATTAAATAAATCTATCTTCCTGGCACATAGTCTTCCTTAGAGCTAAGTTCACACCTATGCAGGTTGTGGTTTTTGCATTTTTCTGGCGCATTTTCGTTTTTCACGTGTGTTTATAATGCATTTATGATGTTTTATGTGTTTGGGGTTTTTTTTCATTAGTGGGAGGTGTCTGTTGTCATGTGGCAGAAATCAGCAAAAACGCAGTAGAAATGCAGCAAAAAAGGCAGTGCTTGCATTTTTTGATGCGTTTCTATTTAAGTCCATGGAACCAAAAATGCAACCTGCCACAGGCAAAACATTTCCTGACCCTTTCCAAAAAACACACAGATGTGAATATGACCCAGAGGAAATCATGTTAAATGGACAGCAATGCCAAGAGTTGGAAAGCAGAGATCCGTTTCCCTATATTAAGTAGCAGGACACATGCACAAGGCTTTTATTTTATTTTTTGGTTGAATAATGATTTTATTTAGTATATTTTCTATATTTTTTGGATGCATAGAATGCATTTTTTGGTTAAGTTCTATTGGCAGATAGCATGTCTAATTTTGTTTTCTTTTTTTAATGCACAATAAAAAAAAATGTGGAGAATAATACTTGGCTATGTGTTTTACTTCAAATGACAGTTTGGGAGTAGGCAGTTACATTTAAAAAAATACAATGTAAAACTGACAAGGGACACGAATATAGCTGTATCTTTGGTCTTAAAAACGACGGGATAACGTTGTTGTGGTAACTTGGCCAAAAAAAACCCCAAAAAAACAAGCATAATAATATATATATTAATGATATTACTAGAAAAAAAAAGCCTTTTAAAATACGTTTGTCAGAACTCCATCAGTATCACCAGCAAAGCAGCTTCAATATTATCCCATTAAAGAAGAAGAGAATGTGCGCTGCATTTCGACTTTTCATAATTTGTCACATCACGAATGTTAATTCTCAATTACGAACGCTAGTTTACAAGACTGATCGCTTCTGGCTCGTCCTTGCTTCCAAGCATGCGTGTTTGTACTTTGGCCTTTTGTACGATGGGCTTGTGTACACTCGATCCGAAAATCCGACAACACACTTCTTCTACTGGGGTGACAACACCCACTGAGGTGCACTGTGGAGACAGTGGCGTATCCAGGGTATGGCACATATGGCAAGTGCCATGAGCGCCATATGAAGGGGGTGCTCCTGATTGGCTGGGCAGCAAGGTTTTGTCCGGCATAATTATGTTGCTTATATGTTAACTTGTGGTTTAATAGGACCTGCAGCAGTGTAAGCATCCAGCACATCCAGGAATTGGCGAGCAAGCCAGCCGGATGTGCCCTGTGCAGCTCCAATGAAAGACTTCACCTGTCAATCCAAGCTGTGATGTCGGGTATGGGCGGGACTGCTACTCAGACCCGCCCCTCTGTCAAACAACCAGTGTAATGAAAGAGCCAACTCACATCGTACTTCATTACATGTAATGCTCCTCCCCCTCCCTACCGCATCCCGTACACCACACTTCCCCATTCCCAAGACCCTTTCACACCGAGCCGCCTAGGACGTCAGCGGTAAAGCAGCACTATTTTTAGCGTAGTTTTAGCGGTGCTATTTGGCCGATAGCGGGGCAGTTTTAACCCCCCCCCCCCCCAGCAGCCGAAAAGGGGTTAGACCCACCGCAAAACAGTATCGCAGTGCTGCCCCATTGATTTCACCACTCCTTCATCGCTCCAAAGAAGCTGCTGACAGGACTTTTTGTGATGCCCTGCCAGCGCACCACTCCAGTGCGGAAGCCCTCTGACTTTCACACTGGAGTGAATGGAGCTG
This sequence comes from Lithobates pipiens, assembly GCF_037356315.1. Classification (NCBI taxonomy): domain Eukaryota; kingdom Metazoa; phylum Chordata; class Amphibia; order Anura; family Ranidae; genus Lithobates; species Lithobates pipiens. The sequence continues at coordinate 137,075,019 of NW_027507748.1, forward strand.
CTTTTTTCAGGCGCTATGCAGGCACTATTTTTAGCGATGTAGCGCCTGAAAAATGCCCGCACTGTGAAAGGGGTCTTACACAGAGCACAGCAGCCCCTCCCCTCTAGCACGTTGTATCTAAGCCCCGCCCCTCCCTCTACTCTACATCCTTTCCGACATGAGCAGCTTCTGTAAGTATACACAGGGAGAACACTGCAGGTGAATGTAAGGTGAGTGTATAGTGAGAGAAGGCTGAGCTCTGATTGGACAGTGGGGTATCAGACATTCACAGGAGGGACTATAGGTCCCAGCATGTCAGCTGCTTTCTGGAAAAGTTTATTATTGTGCCATCACTATGTACAGTGCTGAGGACATCACTTCCTGGGTACTACATGCTGTGTGTTCCATCTACTCACTGTGCTGGTGGGGGGGGGGGGGGGGAATGATGTATCAGGCTGGCTTCCCCCTCAGTTGTCTGTATGTATTGGTGGGATCTCTTGTTGTAGATACTATATCTCTCAGCAGATTGGAGCTGTCCAGTGTGTGGGCTCCGGGGCCCCCTACAGGAGATCTGAGAGGAGGATCAGGCACCTAGGGGTGTCAGGCAATAAAGAGAACCTGTCATCGTCCATTCAGAGTGAGTAAATTAAAAGTAAAGTACTAGAGCTGAGTGCCTCCATTGATGACACCATCCCTGCACTCTCCTCCCATCTGTCTGTCTGTAAGGCACCTAGTGAATGCTTTACTCTGTGCCAGGCCCTATCCCAGGTGTGGGGAGACATTAACCGCTTCCGGACCACCGCACGCCAATGTCCTAAGTTTAAGGAGGAATATTGTTGTTATGACAACAGCTAACTGCCATAACCCCGGTATCCTTTTCTTCGGCCGGGCGGTCCGATTTCCGATAAAAGTGGTCTCTGTGGTGGATTCTCCGCGAGATCACTTTTATTGACATTGGGAGAGGGACCTCGCCGCACTCCGGTGCCTTCCGCCGCTTACCGGAGCCGTCGGCAGCGCGGTGGAGGCGATCGGATGTTTCCCCTTGCTTGACATGGAAATGAGTGAGGGAACGATGGCCCCCACCTGTCTCCATACCATTGCCGGGCGGAAGCGACGTCAAAACGTCACTTCTGCCCATAGCTCTTAAAGGGAATTTTTTTTTATTGCATATTAGTGTAAATATGAGATCTGAGGTATTTTTTACATGTTTCTTGTCATGTTTTTTTTTTCATTTTTTTTTTAAAACAGTGTAAAAGTAAAAAATAAAAGGTAAAATAAATAAGCTCAGCCGAGCTCGCATACAGAAGCAAACATATACATGAGTAGCACCCACATATGAAAACGGTGTTCAAACTACACATGTGTATCACTGCGATCAGTAAACTGAGAGCAATAATTCTAGACGTCCTCTATAACTCAAAACATGCAACCTGTAGAATTTTTTAAACGTCGCCTATGGAGATTTTTAAGGGTATAAGTTTGTTGCCATTCCACGAGCGGACGCATATTGGTTATCAATTTACTCGGCGTAACATTACCTTTCAAAATATAAAATAAAATTAGGCTAACTTTACTGTTGTCTTATTGTAGATTTTTTCCAAAAAATGTGCGCTTGTAAGGCCACTGTGCAAATACAGTGTGACAGAAAGTATTGCAATAACCACCATTTTATTCTCTAGGGTGTTAGAAAAAAAAAGTATAATGTTTGGTGGTTTTAAGAAATTTTCTACCATGTCCACAGCTCTGTAAGAAGGCAAGATGGAGCAGTAAGGACAAAGTGTACAAACCAATACTAATTGGATTTCATGTTCAATATGTGCAATTAGAAGAATGAAAATGATTTCTTACTGGTTGCTGTGAATAACTGCACTATACTATACATTTCTTTAAAATACTCTGCCCATTAAAAACAAATATTCCAGTTTCAGGCAGATGACTGATTTCCATTATGCATCAGCTTCTATTTACTAAAGCTGGAAAGTACAAAATCAGGCTAAGTTCTGCATAGATACCAATGAGCTTCTAACCCCAGCTTGTTCAGTTAAGCTTTAGTAAGAAAACCTGGAAGCTCATTGGTTTCTATGCAGAAGTGAGCCTGATTTTGCACTTTCCAGCTTTAGTAAATAAACCCCATTGTGTACTTAAAAGTGGGGTATGCCTGTATTAGAATTTATAAATAAAAAATAGAGTTAACATAATTTAATCGTTTCCCTATACATTAACCACCTCAATACAGTGCAGTTACACCCCCTTCCTGACCAGACCAATTTTCAGCTTTCAGCGCTCTCACAGTTTGAATGACAATTACTCAGTCATCCAACACTGTATCCATATGAAACTTGCGTCCTTTTTTCCACACAAATAGAACTTTCTTTTAGTGGTATTTAATCACTAGTGGGTTTTTTATTTTTTGTGCTATAAATAAAATAAAACGTAAATTTTGTGAAAAAAATGGCTTTTTCTTTGTTTCTGTCATAAATTTTTGCTAATTAGTAATTTTTCTTCATAAATTTTGGACAAAATTTATACTGCTACATATCTTTGGTAAAAATAACCCACATTAGTGTATATTATTTGGTCTTTGTGAAAGTTATAGAGTCTACAAACTATGGTGCCAATCACTGAAAATTGATCACTTCTAATCAGGCCTTCAGTACATCAGGTGTACCTCATTTCTTGAGACACTAACAAGTCAGGAAAGCACAAATACCCCCCAAATGACCCCTTTTTACAAAGTAGACATCCCAAGGTATTAAGTAAGTAGCATGGTGAGTTTCTTTAAGTTGTCATTTTTTCCCACAATTCTTTGCAAAATTAAGATTTTTTTTTTTTTTTTTTACTAAATTGTCATATTATCAGGTTATTTCTCACACACAGCATATGCATACAACAAATTACACCCCAAAATACTCTTCCCGGGTACGGCGATACCACATGTGTGAGACTTTTACACAGCCTGGCCACATACAGAGCACCAACATTGATGTAGTACCTTCAGACGTTCTACGAGCAAAAATGACGCATCTCATTTCTCAACCACCTATTACATTTTTGAAGGCCCTGGAGTACCAGGAAAATGGAATTTCCCATAAAATGACCCCATTTTGGAAAGCAAACACCCCAACGTATAATCTGTGAGGCATAATGAGTCTTTTGAACGGTTAATTTTTTTCCAGAAGTTTTTGGAATATGTGGAAAAAAATTAAAACGCATTTTTTTTTTACACAAAATTGTCAATTTATAAGATATTTCTAACACATAGCATGCATATAGCAAAAATTACACCCCAAAATACATTCTGCTACTCCTCCCGAGTATGGCGATACCACATGTGTAGGACTTTCACACAGCCTGGCCACATAGAGAGGCCGAACATTGAAGTAGTACGTTCAGGCGTTCTAGGAGCATAAATGACACATCTCATTTCATTCCTACCTATCACACTTTTGAAGGTCCTGGACCACCAGGACAGTGAAATTACCCACAAAATTACTCCATTTTGGAAAGCAAACACCCCAACGTATATTCTATGAGACATGGCTGCAAATAGGTACTCGGGTACTCTGATGGCCTGGTGACAGGTACTCGGGTACTCTGATAGCCTGGTGACAGGTACTCGGGTACACTGATGGCCTGGTGACAGGTACTCGGGTACTCTGATGGCCTGGTGACAGGTACTCGGGTACTCTGATGGCCTGGTGACAGGTACTCGGGTACTCTGATGGCCTGGTGACAGGTACTCGGGTACTCTGATGGCCTGGTGACAGGTACTCGGGTACTCTGATGGGCTGGTGACAAGTACTCAGGTACTCTGATGGCCTGGTGATAGGTACTCTGATGGTTTGGTGACTGGTATTTGGGTACTCTGAAGGGCGGTGACAGGTACTCATATGGACTGTGACAGGTACTCGGGTACTCAGATGAACTGTGACAGGTACTCGGGTACTCAGATGGACTGTGACAGGTACTCGGGTACTCAGATGGACTGTGACAGGTACTCGGGTACACAGATGGACTGTGACAGGTACTCGGGTACACAGATGGACTGTGACAGGTACTCGGGTACTCAGATGGACTGGAACAGGTACTCGGGTACTCAAATGGACTGTGACAGGTACTCGGTACTCTAATGGACTGTGACAGGTACTTGGTACTCTAATGGACTGTGACAGGTACTCGGGTACCCTGATGGACTGTGACAGGTACTCGGGTACTCAGATGGGCTGTGACAGATACTCGGGTACCCTGATGGACTGTGACAGGTACTCGGTACTCTAATGGACTGTGACAGGTACTCGGGTACCCTGATGGACTGTGACAGGTACTCGTTTACCCTGATGGACCGTGACAGGTACTCGGGTACCCTGATGGGCCGTGACAGGTACTCGGGTACCCTGATGGGCTGTGACAGGTACTCGGGTACCCTGATGGGCCGTGACAGGTACTCGGGTACCCTGATGGGCCATGACAGGTACTCGGGTGTGCCGTGACAGGTACTCGGGTGTGCCTTGACAGGTACTCGGGTACTCTGATGTGCCGTGACAGGTACTCGTGTACTCTGATGGGCTTTGACAGGTACTCGGATACTCAGATGAACTGTGACAGGTACTCGGGTACTCAGATGGGCTGGGATAGGTACTCGGGTACTCTGATGGGCTGGGACAGGTACTCGGGTACTCTGATGGGCTGACACATCTCATTTCATTCCTACCTATCACACTTTTGAAGGTCCTGGACCACCAGGACAGTGAAATTACCCACAAAATTACTCCATTTTGGAAAGCAAACACCCCAACGTATATTCTATGAGACATGGCTGCAAATAGGTACTCGGGTACTCTGATGGCCTGGTGACAGGTACTCGGGTACTCTGATGGCCTGGTGACAGGTACTCGGGTACACTGATGGCCTGGTGACAGGTACTCGGGTACTCTGATGGCCTGGTGACAGGTACTCGGGTACTCTGATGGCCTGGTGACAGGTACTCGGGTACTCTGATGGCCTGGTGACAGGTACTCGGGTACTCTGATGGCCTGGTGACAGGTACTCGGGTACTCTGATGGGCTGGTGACAAGTACTCAGGTACTCTGATGGCCTGGTGATAGGTACTCTGATGGTTTGGTGACTGGTATTTGGGTACTCTGAAGGGCGGTGACAGGTACTCATATGGACTGTGACAGGTACTCGGGTACTCAGATGAACTGTGACAGGTACTCGGGTACTCAGATGGACTGTGACAGGTACTCGGGTACTCAGATGGACTGTGACAGGTACTCGGGTACTCGAATGGACTGTGACAGGTACTCGGTACTCTAATGGACTGTGACAGGTACTTGGTACTCTAATGGACTGTGACAGGTACTCGGGTACCCTGATGGACTGTGACAGGTACTCGGGTACTCAGATGGGCTGTGACAGATACTCGGGTACCCTGATGGACTGTGACAGGTACTCGGTACTCTAATGGACTGTGACAGGTACTCGGGTACCCTGATGGACTGTGACAGGTACTCGTTTACCCTGATGGACCGTGACAGGTACTCGGGTACCCTGATGGGCCGTGACAGGTACTCGGGTACCCTGATGGGCTGTGACAGGTACTCGGGTGTGCCGTGACAGGTACTCGGGTGTGCCTTGACAGGTACTCGGGTACTCTGATGTGCCGTGACAGGTACTCGTGTACTCTGATGGGCTTTGACAGGTACTCGGATACTCAGATGAACTGTGACAGGTACTCGGGTACTCAGATGGGCTGGGACAGGTACTCGGGTACTCTGATGGGCTGGGACAGGTACTCGGGTACTCTGATGGGCTGAGACAGGTACTCGGGTACTCTGATGGGCTGGGACAGGTACTCGGGTACTCTGATGGGCTGTGACAGGTACTCAAATACTCTGATGGACTGTGACAGGTACTCTGATGGACTGTGACAGGTACTCTGATGGACTGTGATTGACAGGTACTATGAGGGGTGGTGACAGGTCCTCTTTATTGGGGGGGGGGGGCAGGCAGGCAATCAGTGTGATTGGTGTACACTAGGCGGTAACGAGATGTTACCGCAATCTCCTCCTCACACACGATCGGTGTGTGGGAGGAGGAGAACAACCCGGTAACATCTCGTTACCGCGGTTTGTTTACATTTTAGTGATCGGCTGTGAAAGGATCACAGCCGATCACGTGGGTAAACAGCCGGCCAATGGCTGTTTACCAGCGTCGGTGACGAGCAGTGTTCCCGGGGAACACGCCGCCACTGACGTGCACACGCAGCGCGCTCACGATCGCGCGCATGCGCCGTGCACAGCCGGGGTGCGACCATCTGTGATCGGCCGTGACTTCATCACGGCCGATCACATGGTAAACAGCCATAACCAATGGCTGTTCACCCCCTTCGGTGGCGAGCGGTGTCTCCGTGACACGCTGCCACCGAAGAAACAGGGATGCGCGCGCACAATCACGCGCATTCCCTGTTTAAACTGGAGGCCATCATATGACGGCCTCCCGCCACAATAGGTGCGCCGCCAGGCCGTCATTTGACGGCCGGCGGTCGCCATCTAGTTAATCAGAACTGTACAATGTAGTCCTCCACAAGGACATTATGGGGATTAGTATTGATATTATGATTTCAGTATCAGGCAGACGATTGCTTTGCATTATACAGGCATACCCCACTTTTAAGTACACAATGGGGTTTATTTACTAAAGCTGGAAAGTGAAAAATCAGGCTCACATCTGCATAGAAACCAATGAGCTTCCAGGTTTTATTACCAAAGCTTAATTGAACAAACTGGGGTTAGAAGCTCATTGGTTTCTATGCAGAAGTGAGCCTGATTTTGCACTTTCCAGCTTTAGTAAATAAACCCCATTGTGTACTTAAAAGTGGGGTATGCCTGTACACCAACTTCTTAAATCTCTGATGGACACTGACAAAGAGGTCCTCACAGTTTCCAGCCCCAGATATGACATAGCAAGCCAGTGAGCGATTGTTATTGTGAGATGATTGGCCCTTTATAAAAGCCCATTTATTTTTTTTGCTTTTGTTTTTTTAATCATGTAATTGTATAAAATACACTGTTCCACTGCTCAGTACTAAATACAGATCCATATAAGTTTTTATGTACAAGGGACATTTAAAAACTCTGAATGATTTAACTTGACAGATAGTAACCAACGTTTAAAAATGTCTGTTGTGCCGCGTTTAGATGCCGCATATAGTCACGTTTGCGTTTAGAAATGTATTCAGTAAATAGTCAGAAATGTATTTCCATTAAAAACACCTGCAAATGAAGAGCAGCTAAACACAAGCTACCGTGTTTACAAGCTGTTAAAGGCATTCGGCTTTTCAAATCCCTTTGAGCATCCGTTCTGAATGCTTTTTTTTGCTTTCCAAAAAAAGCTTTTAAACTCAACTGCCTAGAAATTACTATAAACGACCCGTGTACATGTACTGATAAGATAACACAGAGAAGAGCTCAGGGGCAGGGGCAGCTGAAAAAACATCCACCTGCTCCTAAACATCCGTTTACCAGCAGCAGTTTACATGAGGCCTTAGGCTACAATTTTGCTATCTTATAAATGAAAAATAGAGTTAACATAATTTCCCAAACTTTTCTCTATACATCAATCAGAAATGTGATTAGTATTGATATTATTATTTCAGTTTCAGGCAAGTGACTATACTTTATACAACAGCTTCTAAAACCTGTGATGGACACTTAGGCCTGGTTCACACCTATGCAGGTTGCAGTTTGCATATTGCAGGTGCATTTTGTGTTTTTCAATACACATTTTTTTTCTCAATTTAACCAAAAAACTGAAAAAAGTCCCTGGCCCTTTCCATAAAATGCACAGATGTGAATACATCCATAGGAAACCATGATAAATGGATGCAGTGTGTTTCTGTAAAACTGAAAATACACTAAAAAATGTATAGGTGTGAACCAGGCTTAAGAGATGTCCTCACAGTTTCCAACCCCAGAAATAACATAGCAGGCCAGTGAGCAGTGGAGCAGTCCACTAGAACCCAACTCCCTGGGCCCAAAATATTCATTGTGGGTTGAATGACCTTTTTTTTTTTCTTTTTTTTTTTTTTATCGTAATTGTTTATACATGTAATTGTATAAGCATACTGTTCCATTGCTATGTACTAAATATAGCTCCCTAAAAAGCTCCACTTTTTACTATCTAATCATTCATAAATGAGAAATAGAGTTGAACATAGATGAAACATATCTGAAAAAAACATAACTGCTCATTTATAGGGCTTTGAAGGCAACTTCTAACCAAAAAATACGATATAATAACATAAATTTTCTAAATTTAAAAGGTTTGAACCACATATTTTACATCACATATTACATAGTACAGTGGAACCTCAGATTGCAAGTAATGCGGTTTACGAGCATTTCACAATACGAGCTGTTTTTAAAAAAAATCCTGACTCGGTTTACGAGCATTGGGGGTTATTTACTAAAGGGAAATCCACTTTGCACTGCAAGTGTACTTGGAAGTAAAGTCGCTGTAGATCCGAGGGAGACATGCAAGGAAAATAAAAAAAACAGCATTTTATCTTGCACATGATTGGATGATAAAATCAACAGAGCTTCCACTCATTTCAGATCTACCCCTTAGATTTAGAGCCACTGGACTTGCAAGTGCACTTGCAGTGCAAAGTGGATTTGCCTTTCATAAATAACCCCCATTGTCACGCAATACGAGCAGGATTCAAGCCTCTGGGGTGTGCAGTACCACATTTGGCCAAAGGTGCAGGGGTGCCGGTGACGCTCAGAGCCACTCGGAAACACTCTATTCACGAGTGTCTCCGAAAAAATAAAATAAAAGTCAGCAGCTACAAATACTGCAGCTGCTGACTTTTAAAATAAGGACGCTTACCTGTCCAGGGCACCCACTATCTCCTCTCCTGAAGTTGACCCGTCCCTCGGGCTCTTGGGTGGAGGCCCCGGCATTTTCAGTAAGAGAATCGGGAAGTGAAGCCTTGCAGCTTCACAGCCTTGTTCCCTACTACGCATGCGCAAGTCGCACTGAACGTCCTGACTGATCCCTGGGACCTGTGTGTCTTCAGACTGGTCTCCGAGCATCTCTGAGTGTTTACAAGGGTCTACAGCAACCCCCCCCCCCCACCTCTGGCCACATGCAGTACTGCATAGACAAGCAGTGGCTATGGAACGGATTATCTGAGTTTCCATTTTTCTGAAACAAATTATGCTCCTAATCCAAGGTATTACTGTATAAAATATTGTACAAAATTGGGTTACAACATCAAGAAGTGTGATCCAAATGGTATCCCCCACAGCTGATGATTTAGCTTACAGTTATTGGATTACTGGTTGGCCCACTCAGTTGGACATATTCTCACAAAACATATCTCTATACACCAGGGATATGCAATTAGCGGACCTCCAACTGTTGCAAAACTACAAGTCCCATCATGCCTCTGCCTCTGGGTGTCATGCTTGTGGCTGTCAGAGTCTTGCTATGCCTTATGGGACTTGTAGTTCTGCAACAGCTGGAGGTCTGCTAATTGCATATCCCTGCTATACACCAATCAAAAATGTACAATGTAGTCCTCTACAAGGCCATGGTGAGGATTAGTAGTTATAACCTTTAGTGATGGCCGAACGGTTCGCCCGGCGGTCGTTTCGCGGCGAATTTCCGACTTTCGCCGTCCGCGGGTTCGAACGCCTTTTTCCGTCGTTCGCCCCGGCGGACTTACGTGTTTAATGTATACAAGAACTTTAACCTTTCGTGACACGTTTATCATGTGTTACAGGACAACCAATTGAGACATGACAGCTCATGGACACTTGGACATTCCCCCTAACCTATAAATACACCCGATCCGGTGGCCATTTTACATTCTTTCTTCTGTCACTGTAGGGAAAGGATCCTGTGTGGAGTAGGGACAGAGAAAACGCTAGCTATTTGGTACACAAAAGTTCTTTTCAGGACTGGTATAGGTGTTAGGTCAGCAGCCTGAGTTTCTTTTGTCAGTTTAGATAAAGGGACAGAGCGCTGTATGCTGCTATTTTAGGGACAGCTCAGCCAGATTAGTCTTTCTTCATCATCATCATCATCATCATCATTAGCTGTTACTATCAGGTCCACAAAAGAGCTGTTCCAGCTAATCGTTCCAGCCTACTCTTTTTTGCCAATTTGTATAGGGACAGGCAGGAAGCAGTGTGTCAGGCAGTGAGGATAATTTTAAAGACTTGCTGTTACTATTAGTTCCACAAAGGTTCTTTTCAGGACTGGTATCAGTGGTACGGTAATAGGCTTGTACACGTATAATATTCTTTCTTCCAAATATAGAAAGAATATTATACTTGACTGCTGCCCTTCTGCTGCAGTCTGCTAATCATTCACAACTCACTTGTTCCACAAAGCTCTTTATCAGGACTGGTAACTTGGTCTGTCTAGGGTGCTACGGTACATAGGCTTGGGTGCGGTACAGTCTGCTGTTCTGTAAGGACCGCTATCGGTCCACAATAGATAGGGTTGCCGTGCACTACTGCTGACCGCTGCCCTATACTGCAGCAGTCCTTCAGCGGTATAGGGACTGACGCACAGTCTGCTAAACACTAATACACAACCTGCTTGGTCCACAAAAGTTCTTATAAGGACTGGTAACTTGGTATAGGGTGCTACGGTACATAGGCCTGAGTGCGTTACAGTCTGCTGTTCTGTAAGGACCGCTATCGGTCCACAATACATAGGGTTGCCGTGCACTACTGCTGACCGCTGCCCTATACTGCAGCAGTCCTTCATTGGTATAGGGACTGACGTACAGTCTGCTAATCACTAACACACAACCTGCTTGGTCCACAAAAGTTCTTATAAGGACTGGTAACTTGGTATAGGGTGCTACGGTACATAGGCCTGAGTGCGTTACAGTCTGCTGTTCTGTAAGGACCGCTATCGGTCCACAATACATAGGGTTGCCGTGCACTACTGCTGACCGCTGCCCTATACTGCAGCAGTCCTTCATTGGTATAGGGACTGACGTACAGTCTGCTAATCACTAACACACAACCTGCTTGGTCCACAAAAGTTCTTATAAGGACTGGTAACTTGGTATAGGGTGCTACGGTACATAGGCCTGAGTGCGTTACAGTCTGCTGTTCTGTAAGGACCGCTATCGGTCCACAATACATAGGGTTGCCGTGCACTACTGCTGACCGCTGCCCTATACTGCAGCAGTCCTTCAGCGGTATAGGGACTGACGCACAGTCTGCTAAACACTAACACACAACCTGCTTGGTCCACAAAAGTTCTTATAAGGACTGGTAACTTGGTATAGGGTGCTACGGTACATAGGCCTGAGTGCAGTACAGTCTGCTGTTCTGTAAGGACCGCTATCGGTCCACAATACATAGGGTTGCCGTGCACTACTGCTGACCGCTGCCCTATACTGCAGCAGTCCTTCATTGGTATAGGGACTGACGTACAGTCTGCTAATCACTAACACACAACCTGCTTGGTCCACAAAAGTTCTTATAAGGACTGGTAACTTGGTATAGGGTGCTACGGTACATAGGCCTGAGTGCGTTACAGTCTGCTGTTCTGTAAGGACCGCTATCGGTCCACAATACATAGGGTTGCCGTGCACTACTGCTGACCGCTGCCCTATACTGCAGCAGTCCTTCATTGGTATAGGGACTGACGTACAGTCTGCTAATCACTAACACACAACCTGCTTGGTCCACAAAAGTTCTTATAAGGACTGGTAACTTGGTATAGGGTGCTACGGTACATAGGCCTGAGTGCGTTACAGTCTGCTGTTCTGTAAGGACCGCTATCGGTCCACAATACATAGGGTTGCCGTGCACTACTGCTGACCGCTGCCCTATACTGCAGCAGTCCTTCATTGGTATAGGGACTGACGTACAGTCTGCTAATCACTAACACACAACCTGCTTGGTCCACAAAAGTTCTTATAAGGACTGGTAACTTGGTATAGGGTGCTACGGTACATAGGCCTGAGTGCGTTACAGTCTGCTGTTCTGTAAGGACCGCTATCGGTCCACAATACATAGGGTTGCCGTGCACTACTGCTGACCGCTGCCCTATACTGCAGCAGTCCTTCATTGGTATAGGGACTGACGTACAGTCTGCTAATCACTAACACACAACCTGCTTGGTCCACAAAAGTTCTTATAAGGACTGGTAACTTGGTATAGGGTGCTACGGTACATAGGCCTGAGTGCAGTACAGTCTGCTGTTCTGTAAGGACCGCTATCGGTCCACAATACATAGGGTTGCCGTGCACTACTGCTGACCGCTGCCCTATACTGCAGCAGTCCTTCATTGGTATAGGGACTGACGTACAGTCTGCTAATCACTAACACACAACCTGCTTGGTCCACAAAAGTTCTTATAAGGACTGGTAACTTGGTATAGGGTGCTACGGTACATAGGCCTGAGTGCGTTACAGTCTGCTGTTCTGTAAGGACCGCTATCGGTCCACAATACATAGGGTTGCCGTGCACTACTGCTGACCGCTGCCCTATACTGCAGCAGTCCTTCATTGGTATAGGGACTGACGTACAGTCTGCTAATCACTAACACACAACCTGCTTGGTCCACAAAAGTTCTTATAAGGACTGGTAACTTGGTATAGGGTGCTACGGTACATAGGCCTGAGTGCGTTACAGTCTGCTGTTCTGTAAGGACCGCTATCGGTCCACAATACATAGGGTTGCCGTGCACTACTGCTGACCGCTGCCCTATACTGCAGCAGTCCTTCATTGGTATAGGGACTGACGTACAGTCTGCTAATCACTAACACACAACCTGCTTGGTCCACAAAAGTTCTTATAAGGACTGGTAACTTGGTATAGGGTGCTACGGTACATAGGCCTGAGTGCGTTACAGTCTGCTGTTCTGTAAGGACCGCTATCGGTCCACAATACATAGGGTTGCCGTGCACTACTGCTGACCGCTGCCCTATACTGCAGCAGTCCTTCAGCGGTATAGGGACTGACGCACAGTCTGCTAAACACTAACACACAACCTGCTTGGTCCACAAAAGTTCTTATAAGGACTGGTAACTTGGTATAGGGTGCTACGGTACATAGGCCTGAGTGCAGTACAGTCTGCTGTTCTGTAAGGACCGCTATCGGTCCACAATACATAGGGTTGCCGTGCACTACTGCTGACCGCTGCCCTATACTGCAGCAGTCCTTCATTGGTATAGGGACTGACGTACAGTCTGCTAATCACTAACACACAACCTGCTTGGTCCACAAAAGTTTTTATAAGGACTGGTAACTTGGTATAGGGTGCTACGGTACATAGGCCTGAGTGCAGTACAGTCTGCTGTTCTGTAAGGACCGCTATCGGTCCACAATACATAGGGTTGACGTGCACTACTGCTGACCGCTGCCCTATACTGCAGCAGTCCTTCAGCGGTATAGGGACTAAGAGTTTTGTCACAGGGTGATTTAAAAAATGACAGGCAGAGGAAGAGGCAGGCCCTTCCGCAGGGGTGGTAGGGGTAGGGCAGGAGCAACAGCCTTGAGCCAAAGTGGGAAGTTGCAGAAGGTGCGTTCAATTACTTTAAAGGACGCACCAGACTTGGTTGAGTGGCTCACTCAGCCTTATTCTTCTGCACCCTCCTCATCCTCTCGATCTGCACCCTCTTCTTCACTCTCTGCTATGTGCACCCCCAAAGACACTACCACCAACAACACCACCACCACCACATACCTTCCGCTTGAGTGCAAATGGGGGCCTTCATGCTCCAGTGTTTTAATAGGGACCCCCGTATAAAAAGCATGAGGGTCAAGGACCAGTACTGGGTGGCAACGTACTTAGATCCCCGGTACAAACACAAAATGGCGGAAATGTTACCGCCGTCGCAGAGGGCTGTCAGAATGCAGCACTTCCAGGCCTTGCTTCGAGAAATGCTGCATTCTGCTTTTGCGTGCGCTGGCAGAGGAGCAATTCCCACTCCCAGAGAAGGATTTGCGGGTACCAATCCAACAGCGCCTGCAAGAAGAGGCCGGTTTGAAGATGTGTTGGTGACTTCGGATATGAGGTCATTCTTTCAGCCGACCCATCGACAGGTGTCATCCGGATCCAGCATCAGGGAACGCCTAGACCGTCAGGTGTCCGACTACATTGGGTTAACGGCCGATGTGGACGCTCTGAGGAGTGATGAACCCCTAGACTACTGGGTGGGCAGGCTTGACCTCTGGCCAGAGCTTGCCCAATTTGCAATCGAACTGTTGGCTTGCCCCTCATCCAGTGTCCTGTCCGAAAGGACGTTCAGCGCAGCAGGGGGGATTGTGACCGATAAGCGTACTCGCCTAGCTCACCACAGTGTTAACTACCTCACATTTCTAAAAATGAATGAGGCATGGATCTCGGAGGAATTCAACACATGTGATCAGTAGACCATGTATATGTCTATAAACAATTTTTGGAATCAAGCACACAGACCTTCTTAATTCATTTGGCTCACTTCCCTGACCCAAAAAAGCACACCGTACTATATGCCCCTACCCTCCTCTTTGAAGAGGTTGAGCGGTGTCATATTTCTACTGGGGCTGCTTATTATGAGGGGTTCCCACCATCCCTGTGCTGTGCTGACTTCCTCCTGGGTGTTCTTATTATGAGGGGCTCCCACCATCCCTGTGCTGTGCTGACTTCCTCCTGGGGGTTCTTATTATGAGGGGCTCCCACCATCCCTGTGCTGTGCTGACTTCCTCCTGGGGGTTCTTATTATGAGGGGATCACACCATCCCTGTGCTGTGCTGACTTCCTCCTGGGGCTGCTTACGGTGCTGCTGTCAGCGCTGTATGTCACGGAGCTGCTGTCAGCGCTGTATGTCACGGAGCTGCTGTCAGCGCTGTATGTCACGGAGCTGCTGTCAGCGCTGTATGTCACGGAGCTGCTGTCAGCGCTGTATGTCACGGAGCTGCTGTCAGCGCTGTATGTCACGGAGCTGCTGTCAGCGCTGTATGTCACGGAGCTGCTGTCAGCGCTGTATGTCACGGAGCTGCTGTCAGCGCTGTATGTCACGGTGCTGCTGTCAGCGCTGTATGTCACGGAGCTGCTGTCAGCGCTGTATGTCACGGAGCTGCTGTCAGTGCTGTATGTCACGGAGCTGCTGTCAGCGCTGTATGTCACGGAGCTGCTGTCAGCGCTGTATGTCACGGAGCTGCTGTCAGCGCTGTATGTCACGGTGCTGCTGTCAGCGCTGTATGTCACGGAGCTGCTGTCAGCGCTGTATGTCACGGAGCTGCTGTCAGTGCTGTATGTCACGGAGCTGCTGTCAGCGCTGTATGTCACGGAGCTGCTGTCAGCGCTGTATGTCACGGAGCTGCTGTCAGCGCTGTATGTCACGGTGCTGCTGTCAGCGCTGTATGTCACGGAGCTGCTGTCAGCGCTGTATGTCACGGAGCTGCTGTCAGCGCTGTATGTCACGGAGCTGCTGTCAGCGCTGTATGTCACGGAGCTGCTGTCAGCGCTGTATGTCACGGAGCTGCTGTCAGCGCTGTATGTCACGGTGCTGATGTCAGTGCTCTGTATTACGGTGCTGCTGTCAGTGCTCTGTATCTCCTGCACCCTCTTGTTTGCCTACCCTGGTCCCTGACCTTCCCTCTCCTCCATTGCCTTCATTAGCTCCATAGTCCTGAATTGTCAGAACAATTTCCCAAATAAAAAAAAAATGCTTGTAGTTATCGATCCCAAATTCACCTCATACATGTATTATGCTATTGTCCAGGTGGTGGGACTACGTGCTACCCCCTAATAATTACCCCGTGGCCGCAAATTCGACCTAAAGGTTTGCGAAATTCGCCTCCCATTGAAGTCAATGGAGCCCGCGGCGAACGGTCGTTTTCGCGAACGTTTGTGCCCGTTCGCGTTTCGCGTTCGCGAAACGTCCCGTCGGAAGTTCGTCCATCACTAATAACCTTCATGACAACAAACCTTGGACTGTTACTACATCCCATCATCTGGCCACCTATGAGAACAGCCATACTACTAACAAGAAACAAAATAATAGAACCTTAAACTGTATCCATTGATCAACCTTCATAGCCCTTTCTGAAATGACGCCTGTCTTGTGTTATGGTTCATCCATCTTTTCACTGTAAATCTCAAAGAAACGTCTCTCAGCTTAAAATTCTAAAATACAGTTCTATGCCTGAAATGATTCAAGGAGATCGGCAGGATGGTTCATAAAAACTGAAACAAAACGGAGAACGGGCTGCAGGCAGTAACAGACAATTCATTTCTTTTCTTTTTCTTCTCAAACCTGCATTTAACAAGTGTAACAATGGTTACAACAAAACTGGCACTTTTCTTTATCCCAGTGCCCGGGTCTATTCTTTTTCTATCAGTGAGAACTTTAAATTCATACTCATAAAAGATTTGCAAAATGTTACATTGAAGTTGTACGTTTGCTACATTAGCTGTAAGATTGCAACTAGTGTCAGTTTACAAATACAGTATAATAGTAACAAATACAATACAATAGTAACAAATACAGTATAATAGTATTTGTAAACGGATCTAATAACAAACATAACTACATTGCAGTAGTACGTTTTCTACATTAGCTGTAAAATTGCAACTAGTGTCAGTTAAGTTTACAAATACAGTATAATAGTAACAAATACAATATAATAGTAACAAATGCAATACAATAGTAACAAATACATTATAATAGTATTTGTAAACGGATCTAATAACAAACATAACTTAGAATAAAGGTGGGTGAAATATATTTTGAATGATTTCCAATCCTCAGATGCTACCATCCCAAGTAAATATGTGTAACTACAATAGAAAATGTTTCAACTCACAAGGCTATATAGCCATAAAAAAGAATTCTTAGTGCATGCAAAGAATCCATATATGTAACAGAATACCTCAATAACCTGTACAGTACACCATAGACCTGCGTTTCTCAACCTTTTTAACATGGAGGAACGCTTAAAATAGCTTTTTGGTCTCAGAAACCCCTGCTAATAATTACAACATATAGAACTCATTGTGCATTAGAGGAATAGTCTGTGCAGAGAATGCACCTTACACTTGTAGCCATCGGGAAGAATCCCCTTTTTATAGCGACCATACACGCTTTGATTCTATTATCTGATTGATGTGCGATTCGGTCAAAATGATTGAATCAGCAAACATGCAAAAAAAAAAGGATAATTTTTCTTCTGTTCTATTTAGATTGAAACTGATCAAACTGAATCGATCAGCCAGGGAAAAACGTTATGGATCATGTGATTCATCATCACTGAAATGCTTTGGTAATTAATTTGTTTTTGTTTGATTAGGGAATGCTTGGGGTTAACCGCAATGGGATCAGTAATTTACGATTGTATCTTTAACTATCCATCAAAAATTAATTTCCCATGTGTGGGGAATAATGACCTAAGGGGTTTTTGACTATAAATTGATGACTCCTATTGGGAGAGACCAACTGGAAAATAAATGTGATCAATAATCAAAGCATGTATGGCCACTGTTACAGGTAGCTAAGAAGATCATTGGTGTCAGTAGGAACTTACCAAGGCCAGAAGTTGCTCAATGATCAAGAAACTCTTAGCAACCTCTGGAGGAACATTTAGGCTTCCATAGATCCTTGTTTGAAAAGTGTTGCCATAGGCAGTAAACCGTGCCTATAAACCCATGGCAACCCGTTTCATGGTCAAAATCTGCTTCTTCAGCACTTGGTTGACTACTGAAGAGACGAAATTGTACTTCAAACCCAATCCCGAAGAATTGGATTATGTCTGTGAAATGTGTTGACTTAGGTTTATAGGCATGATTTACTGTCTATGGCAACCTTTCTCAACCAGAGGTTGCCAGGGATTCCTTCAGCAATAAGTTTCTACTGACACCAAGGATCTTTTTTAGCTGTAAGGGGCATTTTTCCTACTGACCGCAAATATAAGGAGCATTCTTCTCACTGATCAAGACACTAATGTGAGCTGTAGATAGTCATTTTTAGCAGGGGTTCCCTGAAACCAGAAAGTTATTTCAAGGGTCCCTCCACATTAAAAAGGTAGAGAAATGCTGGTTTATGACATAATATACATGTTATTGTTCTCAGAAACCAGTATAAATTCTGTGTCTAAAAAAAGATATGTTTTTTCTGGACACATATTCTTGCAAATTTTAGCCCATGTGTTAATAAAACTTGAAGACATTGAGGGCAATTTACTAAGACTGCAGCAAACGTGCATGGCAACCAATCATCTTCAAGTTTTCATTTTCAAAGCTTAACTGAACACGATGCAGGGAAAAGCTGATTGGTTACCATGCACAGCTGCTCCAGATTCTGTCTGCTCCAGTTTTAGTGGATCACTTCCATTGCATATTGTAGTTCAGGTGCTACATACTAACTCAGTTTTCTTCACACATCAATTTTTTACTTATTTAATATAATAATCACCTGTTATATACAAACACAGATGTAGTATAAAGTCGGTGAGTGTCTGTACTGTGTCTAAATATGAAAAGGGAAAAGGGCTAAAGCAGTATTAAACTAAAAATGTAATATATTGCTGCTTACCAATCATTCGATATGGTGGCTGCATTCGTTTTTTTTTATTAGGCTTTTTTCCTCTGTTTTCACCTGGTTATCTGGCCAGTAACATACCTCCTGTATTAGCGTGCCCCCACTCTGGATGTAGGAGCAACAGAGACTTCTTGGGATTGAATTACTAAAACTGGAAAGTGCAAAACGGGTGCAGCTCTGAATAGAAACCAATCAGCTTCCAGATTTTTTTTGTCAAAGGTTAATTCACTAAGTCGAAGTTAGAAGCTGATTGGCTACCATGCACAGCTGCACCAGATTTTGCACTCTCCAGTTTTAGTACATCAACCCCCTTTGGACAGCAGCATTGTCTGGGGGGGGGGGGGTTAGCTGCACCAGCATATTTAGATACACTAACAAAGTGTAGCCAATCTCTACCTAACACTTTATTGGCAGTTACAGAGAACAGTTTTGTTCCTTTTGAAATAAATGAAGTTGTAAAGCGCTGCGTAAACTGTGCATAAATCATTTCTAACAGTAAAGGATTTACAAAACCAAAACGAATCATTGTAAGTGCTCGTCAATGGTAAATGCTTTGTCTCAACCCTCTAACTACTGCAGGACAACTTCTTTTGAAAAACAACAGACTTACTGGCAGGATCACCAAAGCCTAAAAAAAGAAAACAAATGCAGCCATCACACCTAGAAAATGATGAAGCTGCAATATAATACATGTTTGCTTTTGGCTTCAGAAACCATTATTGATGGTTACATCAATCCCCCCTGCAGGACGTAACCCCTATACCAGGGATATGCAATTAGCGGACCTCCAGCTGTTGCAAAACTACAAGTCACATCATGCCTCTGCCTCTGGGAGTCATGCTTGTGGCTGTCAGAGTCTTGCAATGCCTCATGGAACTTGTAGTTCTACAACAGCTGGAGGTCCGCTAATTGCATATCCTTGCCCTACACCTATCATTGGGGTTTATTTACTAAAGGAAAATACACTTCGCATTACAGGTGCACTGCAAGTACACTTGGAAGTGCAGTCATTGTATATCTGAGGGGGTCATGCAAGGAAAATAAAAAACAGCGTCTTTGCTTGAATATGATACCATCAGCAGAGCTTCCCCCCATGTCAGCTCTCCCCCTGAGATCTACAGCGATCTACAGCGACAGCACTTTCAAGTGCACTTGTAGCGCAGAGTGGATTTTCCTTTAGTAAATCAACCCCAATGCACTTCTCCTATAAACAAGCAGATCAAAGTAAGTAATGCCTCGTATTGATCAGTACAGATCAGCTCACACTAGCACTCAATGATTTTGTGATCCTATTATCCATTATAAATAAATAATGGTACAGAAACTCTGTGCTCCCTTAGAAGATGACTATTTCTCTAGGAAAGCAACATATCCTCCAATGGCACCAAGTAGAACAGTTGTGGTGCAATGTGCAGCCATGGAGGGCAGCCTGCAGGGATGTACAGAGCTGTGATGAGGGGATGGATCCTCCATGGTGAAGGACTACATGTATGTTCTAGACATGCACACACAAACTCCACCCTGCCTGCATACACATCTGTGCTCTGAATGAAGTGTACTGGAGAGGGGGGCATCAGATGGCCATGATGGTGACAATGGTCTCTCTCCTAGGCTGTACATGCAATGATCACACGTGTGTAATGCTCCATGTACCTCCTTCTTGACGTTCCATAGCAGCTTCTCCTTGACGCTGTCATCTGAGCAGCTCATGGTGCAGGAACAGGTGGGATGTGATGGCTGAGGAAGGATGGCTGCTCACCCAGGAGCACCCTAGCCCGGATCTGTGGCTGATGCTCTTGCTCTTGTCAGTGATGCTCCCCCTACTGCTGCTGATGCTGCTGTCAATTGCCCAGAACCTGCTGTGACGTCACGCGGCCGGCCGCTCCGCCCTCCTCCTTTTTTTGGGGGGGGGCTCACGGTCCCGCCCCTTCTAATGGGCAGCTGGCTGACCGCGTCCCGGGCGCGTCCATGACAACCGAAGAGGGGGAGGAGGAGGGGGAGGACCAGGGCGGGGAAGTGATGGAGAGAAGTATACACACACTTCATCCAGGGAAGGCATTCATGATCTTCATCCAGTGTTATCTATGGATTCTCCTATACCATGGCTGGAAAATAAAAGGATCAGTCCACCCAATAATAACATTAAATGTTATTACTTAATGGCATCTCAGCACCACTTTTAACCACAACTGAGCACCACTTTTTAGCATTTAACCACTTAAAGTGGTGTTGCCACCAAAAAAATAAAACTACTTAAAATTCGTAAAAAAAAAAAAAAAAAAATAATTGGCAAAAAAAAATTTTTTTACTCACCTCTAAATACCTGTTGCTAGGGGGTCCCTCGTAGTCTGCCTTCTTCATTGCCCGGGCTGGTGACATCACTTCCCCTCGCGCCGCACATTCACCTGGGACCTGTCATGTGTCCCAGGTGACTGTACGGCGTATCACGGCGCCCTGCGCCGCTCGCGCATGCGCAGTGGGTGCCCGGCTGTGAAGCCACAGCCGGGTGCCCACAGTATGCATGACGGCGCCGCGAGTGGAGCGGGGAGCGAGGGGGGGCTTCGTTCCCCCGCATCGCTGGACCCTGGGGCAGGTAAGTGTCCGATTATTAAAAGCCAGCAGCTGCAGTATTTGTAGCTGCTGACTTTTAATTTTTTTTTTTTAGGGGGTACCCCACTTTAATGAGATTTGTTGTTTATAAATTAAAAACATTTATTTTTTTTGTTGCTAGAAAATTACTTAGAACCCCCAAACATTGTACATTTTTTCCTAACACCTTAGAGAATAAAATGGCAGTCGTTGCAATACTTTCTGTCACATCGTATTTGCGCAGCGGTCTTACAAGCACTCTTTTTTTGGAAAAAATACACTTTTTTAAATTAAAATATAAGATGACAGTAAAGTTAACCCAATTCTTTTTTTTATATTGTGAAAGATAATATTACGCCAAGTAAATTGATACCCAACATGTCACGCTTCAAAATTGCGCCCGCTCGTGGAATGGCGATAGACTTTTACGCTTAAACATCTCCATAGGCGATGTTTAAAAAATTCTATAGGTTGCATGTTTTGAGTTAAAGAGGAGTTCTGGGGCTAGAATTATTGCTCTCACTCTACCGATCGCGGCGATACCTCCACATGTGTGGTTTGACCAGCGTTTTCATATGTGGGCGCTACTCACGTATGCGTTCGCTTCTGCACGCAAGCTTGGTGGGACAGGGCGCATTTCAAAAATTTGTTATTATTTATTTTACCTTTTTTTTATTTTTTTTTATTTTTTTTACACTATTATTTTAAAGAAAAAAACTGTGTCACTTTTATTCCTATTACAAGGAATGTAAACATTGTAATAGAAAAAAAGCATGACAGGACCTCTTAAATATGAGATCTGGGTTCAAAAAGACCTCAGATCTCATATTTACACTAAAATGCAATTAAAAAAAATTTAATTTCAAATTTTTTTTTTTTTAAATGGCCCTTTAAGAGCTATTGGCGGAAGTGACATTTTGCCGTTGCTTCCATCCTGCAATGGTATGGAGATGGGTGGGGGCCATCTTCCCCTCACTCGTCTCCATGCCAAGGAAGGAGCAACATCCGATCACCTCCACCGCTGCCGACGGCTCTGGTAGGCGGCAGAGGGCTCCGGAGCATGACGGGAGGGGGTGCCCTCTCCCTCTGCCAATAAAAGTGATCTTGCGGCGAATCTGTCGCAGAGACCACTTTTATCTGAAAGCAGACCGCCGGCCGAAGAAGAGGATACTGGGGTTAACTAGCTGCTGCCATAACAACAATAATCCTATTCAAAGTTAGGACGTATATTGGCATGCGGTGGTCCGTAAGTGGTTAACCTCTTCAAGACGAGGCCTATTTCTGAGATTTGTTGATTACGAGTTAAAATCTGTATTTTTTTATAGAAAATTACTTAGAACCCCCAAACATTATATAAATATATATGTATTTTAGCAAGGACTCTAGAGAATAAAATGGCGGTCGTTGCAATATTATATGTCGCACTGTATTTAAAAAAAAGTCTTTGCAAAAAAATATTATTTCCCCTCTGATATGATTGGGCGTAAATGACGTATGATGTTGCTTCCATCATCCAATGTTATGGAGCAGAGCGGGGGACATTTTTCCCTCACTTGGCATCCAGTCTCACGGGGAAAGGACGCCGCAGTTTCAGCCGCCGTTTCAGCCACTACGGACGGCTCCAGTAAGCATAGAAAAAGACTGGAAAGCGATGGGAGAGGAGCCCTCTCCCATCCCCGATAAAAGTGATCTACCGATGAATCCACCGCAGAGACCACTTTTATCTGACACAGGACCGTCTGCTGTTAAGATGATACTGGGTTATGGCAGGTATCTGCTGCCATAACAATGGTATTCCACTTCAAACAGCCAACATACAATGATGGCGGGCGGTCTGCAAGTAGTTAATGAATTTGGGCATCCCAGACTGGAAGTGATGTTTTGAAGATCTTTTTATGTTGTGTATATGATACCAAAGGTGTTTTTACTGCTTTTCTGATGTAAGAGTCCTTTAACCACTTGCCGTCCGTGCTATAGCCAAAAATTGGCTACAGCGTGGATCTAATTTGCTGGGAGGGCATCCATGGACTTCCTCCCGTGCTTGAGTGGCCTGCGTGCCCCCCGCAGGGCGTGCGGCGCACTCTGTGATCAGCGAGTCTATGAGACTCCCCTGATCACAGATCGGAGTAAGGGGTCAATCCCAACCCCCTGCCACGTGATCAGCTGTCAGTCAATGACAGCTGATCATGTGACCTAAACAGAGTTGGTAATCGGCTATTTTTTCTTCTCACGCTGATAGCGTGAGGAGAAGAAAAAAGACTGATCGCCAGCAACTGTGGGAAGGACATCGGTCCAGATCGTGGAGAGGCTTCTGTGCCCACTAGCCTCACCTACCAGTACCCACCAGCGCTAACCTCCCAGTACCCACCAGCACCACCTACCAGTGCACACAGTGCCACCCATCAGTGCCCACAGTGCCCCCTATCAGTGCCCACAGTGTGTCATCACCAGTGCTGCCTATCAATATCACCTACCAGTGCCCATCATTGCCACCTACCAGGGCCCATCAGTACCACCTACAAGTGCCCATCAGTGACATCTATAAGTGCCCATCAGTACCTCCCATCAGTGCCACTCATCAGTGCCACCCACCAGTGCCACCCAGTGTCACCCATCAGTGCCATCCAGTACCTTCTTATCAGTGCCCATCAGTGTCGTCTTATCTGTGCCTATCAGTGCCGTCTTATCAGTGCCCCTCATTGTCGTCTTATCTGTGCATATCAGTGTCACCTTATCTGTGCTCATCAGTGCAGCCTCATCAGTGCAGCCTCATCAGTGAATATCAATGAAGGAGAAAAATTACCCGTTTGCAAAATTTTATAACAAACTATTAAACATGTTTTTTAGTTTTTTTTTCCAAAATGTTTGTCTTTTTTTGTTTGTTTAGCAAAAAAATAAAAACCCCAGTGGGGATTAAATACCGCCAAAAGAAAGCTCCATTTGTGTGAAAAAAAATGATAAAAATTTAATTTGAGTACAGTGCAGCATGACCGCGCAATTGTCATTCAAAGTGTGACAGCGCTGAAAGCTAAACATTGGCCTGATCAGGAGGGGGGTTTAAGTGGCCAGTAAGCAAGAGGTTAATAAAACTATTTTTACTGACAATATTACACTATGGGAGGTCTCTGTTTTACTGTTCATTGTTTTTACCCCAACATATGGATGAGCGCACGTGAGGGAGTCTTAAAGGGACCAACACCAGAGGATATTCAAATCAACTGAAAAGGAGAGGTCGTCAGTGGTCTTCAGTGAAGCAGACGGGTTGATAGACAGCTGAAGGATGGCAGACTGAAGCCGGTTGCTACTGGTGACGACGGGCAGGTGAGGCATGCAATGGTAGCAGACTGAATAACAGCAGGTACAGCAGGATACATCAGGAAGCAAGGTCAGACAAGCCGGGTCATATACTGGCAAGACAGATCAGGTACGGAGGAGCAGGCAATAGCGTGGTCTGGGTACAAGCCGGGTCAGGAGCTAATTGGTGCAATAGAAGCCAATGGAGCAGACAGAGGCAGAGGTCAAGGACAAGCTGAGGTCCGTGCAGACGGAGTTAAGAGAGTGGTCAGACAACCCGGGTCAGCAACTAGAATCAGGATAACACAGGATGCGGGGAAAGCTGAAAGACAAACCAGCACTGTCCCTGAGCACTGGCTGAGTTTAAATAGCCTGTTTGGCACCAACATCTGTCACAGGTGCACGTGTGCACCGCCACGCACTGGAATGCGGGATGGCCTGCGTTTGTGTGTGCAAGTTTGCTCATGCTCATATGTATTAGCCAGAGCACAAAAAGGAACATGTTTTAGCCTGTGCACGTTTAAGGCCTTTCCTTACAAATGGAGAATAATCTTTGGATGCGGATTAGTACTTTAGACAGAGGTAGGCACAATTGCAGCAGTTCAATTTTAGGGCATGCACAGTTGCAGCCGTTAGATGACAGGGTGTGCACAGTTGACGCAGTCTAAAACATAGAACAAGTAACCTGATTGTATCAGGCCTAGCTTAGCAATACTATGAACAGTTAGCACAATGGTGTATGCAGGGTTTTCGTCTGCAGTTTCTGAGGACTGACAACATCAACTCAGTCCAGCCACCTGGGTCAGGATGCAAAAGCATCCAGAAAAACTCAGCACAGCACTTCTCCCATCCTCTCTCTGTTTGCTGCACTCCCCACATGCCCCACTCCTTCCCGGGCTTTTCCTTTTATTAGACCCCTCCTGCTATTAGGAATTACTCAGTACAGTGTGATGACCATGGCTTGGATCTTCCTCCAGACTACATCTACCAGAGTGCCACAGCCTAAAGTCAGTCACAAGCTAAATAAAGAACATTTGCAACTGCCATCTTGTTAAAAAAAAAAGAGTTGTGTATCCAGTAACATTACCTTGTGTTACACACATAGCGACCATTAGGTGTCACCAACTTCAGCTTCTCCTCTGATTGATGTCTAGATAGAGAAACATCTCCACTTAGGGCCACCAGACCAATAGTGGTAGGTCTCCAGTGCCATTGTACCAAAGGAGGTGGTATCGGGGGAGATACCATTATTTAGGATTTTATGGTTTTGGGAATAACCAACCTAGAGAGATATTGTACAAGCAGTTTCCTATCTAATACTTTTCTTTCAGACATTTTTCTTGAAAGTTTCTTACAGCCTTGAGAAGAATGATAAACTGGCCGGCATTGTATCATTTGGAAAAAAACCCGAATGTTCTCTTATTACAAAATATTCCAGTCACTCATAGAGCACACAGTAGACAATGCTGCCATGACTCACTAATCCAAAGTATGGTTTTGCTAGTTATATTATTGGTGTGACTTCGCAAAAAAACAACTGCATGACAGTGATAGATGTATTACTCACACATAACTTACGGAAGGAACATTATGTTGATGTTAGTGCCACTGCATTTATGCACCTGAGATAATTTGCTAACCTTCTGTATCCATGATTGAGTTTGTCAAAGGGCATTTGAAGTTCACAAGCAAAGCAAAATTATGTTTATTATCTCTCAGGACAGACTCTTCATTTGCTTAACTGTTTCAGGTTTTACAGCTTCAAGGTTAGGGATGGGCGAACGGTTCAGCCCGCGCATAAGTTTGCGGTGTTGAACAGTGCATTACAAGCCTAGATTGGCTGAAGCAGCAAAAGCTTCAACCAATTATGGCACAGAGCGCTGTCAGAGTCATGATTGGACACTGTCATCATGACTTTATCCAATCATGGCTCATTCCAGCCCCACAGTATAAAAGTATTCTTTCAATGGCATCCATTTTCATTGTGATTTTGGCATGGAGAGAGATATAAGAGGGCTCTGTTCAGTGCTATTAGTTAGTTACTGTGCTATACTGTGCTATTTTGCTTCAGTTGTCAGTGTAGAATATTAGTTTAGTGTCAGTCTAGGGATAGTGTGAGTGTATTGAGGAGGACCATTATTCAGCTTTGCATAGTGTGTAGCTAGAGTAGGGACAGCTCAGATAGCGTCAGTGTAGTGACGGTTGATTGCGTTACTGCCAGTTTAACGGCATTTACTTCTGTGTGCGTTACTGCCAGTTTAATGCCATATAGTTCTGTATGCGTTACTGACAGTTTAATGCCTTATAGTTCTGTGTGTGTTACTGCCAGTTTAACGCTGTATTGTTTTGTGTGCATTACTGCCAGTTTAACGACATATAGTTTTGCATGTGTTACTAGCAGTTTAACAAACAAGAGCAACCAGTTGGGACTTTGTATGAGAACGCAGGGCTGACACCGCCAAGCACCTCCATCCCTATTAATTGATAAAATGGAATGTCCATAGTTCTAATATACTTAGTACTGCCCATCTTCATGTATATTGTGATATCTCCAGGGGTATATGCTTCATATAAAGTCCCACCTTTCTTCCTTTTTATCAATTAATAGGGATGGAGGCGCTTGCCGGTGTCAGCCCTGCGTTCTCATACAAAGTCCCAACTGGTTGCTCTTGTTTTTTATATACATAACAGGAATGGAAGCATGCACCCATATCCTTATATAATATTTTTATGTTGGTACTCTGCATTGTCTCACTAATTTAGTCTATATTTATTCAAACACAATTACTTTTATTGTTTATTCAGAGGTATATATTACCGTAAGTCTAGAGTAGCATTGGTATATGCTGTTTACCATTATTGCTATGGCTACTTGTGATGCTGTTTGGTTGTTGCTGGGTTGGGTTATGTTTTGGGCTGGCTGTTTCCCGCCGCTTTCCTCAGTTCCAGGAGCTGCGATGCGCTCCTGGGGCCCTCCTTCTCCTCCCTTCTGGGTTGTTCAGGGATTGGACGGACGCCCAATTGCGCATCGACGTCATGCCCCCGTCGCCGTTCACGCTACGTCACACACTAGTGACCTTGGCGCGGCGACGCTGGATATGTCCATCTAACGTTCCCCACGAGGTGGTTGGCACCGGACGGGGATTGGCGAATGCCACTCTTCGTTTTGGCGCCCCTTCCTCTTATTGGCCGTTAGCGTGGCGTTGGTGGACACCCTGACCCTATTGGAGTATCTATATACTCCTCCCAGTCGATTCATATCCCCTCCAGGGTTACTACCCCCATGGTTATGGTGCACTACTGGACTTCATCAGCTTCACTGTATCCCAGGTATTTTATTGGTTTTCCCTACCTTTCCTTTCCACTATTTACTATTATGTTTTGTCGCAATCCCTCCCCGTCCTTGGTATCAATACCGTAGCTTCAGGGGTTATTTGGTTTTTTCCCATTTTTTCAAATTAATTTTGATACCACAATGGGGGTTATTATGTTATCCCTAATACCCTGCACTATAGGTACCCCCTTGATAGGTCCATACCATGGATAGTCCTTGCACCATAATTTCTTAGTTTTTCCATCAATATTTTAGATTTCTAGTTACTTGTTGTAACCAATTCATCCACTGCTCTATCCCATTTATCTTATCATATACTCCCTTTTTCACAGATGCTTACAATTTTTTGTGGATCACATTTTCTTCTTCCATCCTTGGGGGCCTATCCCTGGGGAATATTGTCTCCTCTTGTCTATCCATCTACGGTCGGGTTTGTCCACCTCAGCTCCCGGGACTGGTGTTGTTTCTAGATGGCCTTCTGGCCCTCCATGCCTGCATCCAGTTTCATTGGCATTCCTGTAAGTAGTCTTGGTAAATTGGGGTTATATCCCCTCTCTTTTGCCTACATAAAATACCCATTATTTCATTTTATTTTTATAAATTAACTATGTGTTTCAATTCTTATAGACATCTACCGCATACTTTCTCCTGAAGAGTGGCAGTCGTCACTAAACGCGTCGAGCCAATAGATGCCTTTTTCGCTCATAATTTGCAACACCATTAATGACCATACTTACCAATTGGATTGTACCAATGAATTTGAGATATAGTTTCTTACCAGGGAGACACGCTTTCATGAAAATGGTTCTATACAATGTGTACAATATGAACTCATTATGTTACTAGTATATTATGTCATTATTATCACTGTCATAATTTATATATTTCAATGAACTTTGTTCTATTTAATGGTTATATTATGAACTTACTATGTCAATATTTTATCTCGGTATTACTATTATTGTTATTTTTATATCAATAAACCAATGACTGCCAATTGTTGTTTTGCAATGCTGTCATGGAATATCCATAGTTCTAATATACTTAGTACCACCCATCTTCATGTATATCGTGATATCTCCAGGGGTGTATGCTTCATATAAAGTTCCACCTTTCTTCCTCTCTATCAACTAGAAGTTTAACGCCATATAGTTCTGTGTGCATTACTGCCAGTTTAATGCCTTATATTTCTTTGTGCGTTACTGCCAGTTTAACGCCGTATTGTTTTGTGTGCGTTACTGCCAGTTTAACGCCATATAGTTTTGTATGCGTTACTGCTAGTTTAACACCATATAGTTTTGTATGCGTTACTGCCAGTTTAACGCCATATAGTTCTATGATCGTTACTGCCAGTTTAATGCCATATAGTTTTTTGTGCGTTACTGCCAGTTTAACACCATATAGTTTTGCATGCGTTGCTGCCAGTTTAACTCCATAATGTTCTGTGCGCGTTACTGCCAGTGTAACGCCATTATATTTCTGTGTGCGTTACTGCCAGTTTAAAGCCATATAGTATTGTGTGCGTTACTGCTAGTTTAACGCCATATAGTTTTGCGTGCGTTACTGCCAGTTTAATGCCGTATAGTTCTGTGTGCGTTACTGCCAGTGTACCGCTATATCAGTTTGTGTGCATTACTGCCAGTTTAACATCATATCGTTTTGTGAGCATTACTGCCAGTGTAGTGTGAGTACTCAAATTAAAGTGCACCAAACAGCTCTTTACATTGATTAAAGTGTGTCTACGTACAGATTTCAATTTCTTCTTTACATTTGCTTATAAGCACTGCCCCCCTCTCCCAATAATGTCTGGGAGGACAACAAGGAGAGGCAGATGTTCCCTTGGCACTGTAAAGGGGCCAGCAACAAATGTGTCCACAGGCAAAGGTGGACGTTGTGGTCAGTCCTCAGGCAGGGCATCATTTCCCCTGTTTAGTGTGTTTGCCCATGCTATCCAGCCACAGCATGCAGAGGAGGTGGTGGACTGGCTTACTAAACCTTTCTTATCCTCCTCATCCTCTGTCACACAAGCAGAGACAAGTGTGCAGTCCCCTGCAGTTGCCAGAGTGGATAAACCGGCCTCCTTTTCCACATCTATTCCTGCCATAGCCCCAACATCAGCGATTGAGGAGTCAGCTGAGTTATTTGACCACAGCGTCAGCCACCTGTTCCTTGATGATTCCCAGCCATTATTGAATTCAGATGTTGGTTCTGAGGTTGAGGATGATAAGAACATGAGCCTAGAGAGAGGGAGGAACACATTCCCCAAGCTACAGCATATGGCAAGTTGTCTCCAGTGGTAATGATGAAGATGGAGGAGATGGAGATTATGATGATGAGGTCACTGATCTGACTTGGGTGCCAGAGCTGAGGAGGAAACTGAAGTTGAGGCGGCACAACCCCAAGGAGGCTGACATCAAGAAAGAGTGTGCATTCCATCACATTCTGCAGCTGTTATCTCCTGGCCCACTCCCCACAGCTCAGCTGTCTGGGCCTTTTTCAGCACATCTGCAGCAGATCGCACTGTTGCTATCTGAAAACTGTGTCTCAGGCACATCAAATGTGGCAAAAACACCAACCATTTGGGTACCACATGCTTAACAAGGCCATAGTTGCCAACATAGTAAAAAAAAAATCGGGACACTTTTTTGGCAGTAGGCGGAGTTGTATTATAATTAGGGGACAGGGCATGCGGTTATAGGTGTGGCATAATATGGGCATGGTTTACGTAAAACAGTGGGCGTCGCTTACATGGGCGTGGCTCAAAGGTGTGTGGTTAGAGTCTGAGATGAATGCGGGATGGAGAGGGAAAGGGGGGGAGGGATGGAAAGGGAAAGGGGGGGAGGGATGGAGAGGGATGGAGGGACAGCAGCCCCCGATCCTACACCACAATAGCAATATGTGTTTTCCACAGTTTGACAATCAGCAGATAAAGATACTCCAAATACCTGGTGTTAACGCTTCAATCACCCCGGCACCATGATTGTTATGGTGTCAGGATGATTGAAGCTCATTATTTCTATTATTACATTGTAATATAAAATTAATTCATTCAACTTACCATAATGCAGAATCCGTGGGAGCCCTGAGCGCGTCACTAGCCACGTTGTCTGCCACCAGATGCCATCAGGTGCCCCCAGCAGAGTCCCTCCTTACATCAGGTGCCCCATCAGAGCAGCCTTCCTCACATCTGTCTCCATCAGCAGAGCCCCTCCTTACATCTGGTGTCCCCATCAGTCCTCCTAACATCCGGTGCCCCTCTGACATCCAGACTGGCCCCCTCTGACATCCAGACTGAGCCCCTCTGACATCCAGACTGGTCCCCTCTGACATCCAGACTGGGCCCCTCTGAGAACCAGACTGGCCCCTCTGACATCCAGACTGGCCCCGACATCCAGACTGGCCCCTCTGACATCCAGATTGGCCCCCGACATCTAGACGGGCCCCCTCTGACATCCAGACTGGCCCCCTCTGACATCCAGACTGGCCCCCGACATCCAGACTGCCCCCTCTGACATCCAGACTGCCCCCTCTGACATCCAGACTGGCCCCCAACATCCAGACTGGCCCCTCTGATATCCAGACTGGCCCCTCTGACATCCAGACTGGCCCCCAATATCCAGACTGGCCCCCAACATCCAGACTGGCCCCTCTGACATCCAGACTGCCCCCCGACATCCGTACTAGCCCCCCCACATTCAGACTGACTGACCCCCGACATCCAGGCTCACTGGCCCCCAACATCCAGACTCACTGGCCCCCAACATCCAGACTGGCCCCCAACATCCAGACTCACTGGCCCCCAACATCCAGACTGGCCGCCGACATCCAGACTCACTGGCCCCGACATCCAGACTCACTGGCCCCCGACATCCAGACTGGCCCCCGACAACCTCCAGACGCCGTCATTGCCGCACGGAAAGACTTTGAACTGCGGCGCCGCCCACCTTTCATGCACTTCACAGACACTGGCAGCGGGGGTGGGTGGCGCCGCAGCATCTCTATTGAAGACCAGCTTCTGGTCTTCTTTAAAATGGTGGACGCGGACCTCTAGCAACCGGTGGCGATAAACGGGGACAAACCAAATTTTCCGGGACATTTCCCGGGACAAAATTAAATCGGGACAAAGGTCCTAATCCCGGGAATGTCCTGGGAAATTCAGGACAGTTGGCAACTATGCAAGGCATATAATGTCCAACTACTCAGCACTTGGCAAGAGCATCTAAAAGCCACACAAAAGGGGCACAAATCTGTCTCTCCTCCTTACCCACTTCAGTCTGTTCTTGCGATACCGAGTCATTACCTTTCAGCAGCCTCCACTGACAGGGATGATGGTATAGCACAGGGTGTCCCAGGTCCGAGCAGCACATCTGCCAGCAGCACACCACCAGCTGTAGACTGTAGCCGGAAAATTTCTCAGCCCCATCTGCTGCAGTGGAAAAAAAAATCAGTCCCCAAAAATTTAACACTCACATGTCAATCAGGAAAAAAATCGCATATTGATGGCATAATGGGTGAAGTAGAAAAAATTTAGCAGCACTAAATGAGAACCAAAAAAACCTATAAATTGATACACAATATCAATGTCAGTAAATATAATACAATCTAAAAAACATTAGTGAATATAGGAGGTAAGAGTCCAAGATGTAAATCCAAAGTGAAATGAATCAATTAAAGGAATAAATAAAATGTCTATAATATGAAGTATAACTCTTCCACTGTGAATTCAGTTTAAATCCTTAAACGAGTGAACATACAAGATGAATGATTGTGACAATTCCACCACCACAGCCCGAGTGTGAACACTGCATAAAATGCACGTTTACCATATGGCAAACTAAGTAGGCTTGCGACCAATAACCTGGTCAGGGCCTATATCCCAGGTTGGAAACCAGTGCCTCCAGTCAGGGTCTTTATACCAGGGTAGAAAATGATACCTCAAAATGATCCGAAGGATATAGCCAGCCAAACAGTACAAAACCTGGTCAGGAAGGTTCCGGCAAAGTGGTCAGATATATCTCTAAAGACAGGAAC